>NW_006160045.1:1475571-1563018 GCF_000334495.1 Tupaia belangeri chinensis
AATCCTGTAAAAACATTTTGCATTTTTTTTTTTTTTTTTTTTTTGGAGAGGTTTTCGCTATAGGGCGCGTGCGCTCGCCAGACAGACAGAGAGAGACATAGAGACAGAAAGCGAGAAATCACCCCCCAGGGAGGATGGTCACGTCGCAATCCCTTCTCCTCCATTCTCCTCTTGGGATCTTGGGCACGCACGCACACGCGCCCGGCGTGAGTTTTAAGCTACCGGGTCCGGGACGCAAACCGCAGTCAACCACGTGGGAGTCCAGCGACATAGCCATTATGCTAACTGCTGATTCCCAACATTTGGCATTCTTGAGGTTCAGGACTTAATATCGGAAAGTCTTTGATTATCACATCAATGACAACATTACCAATAAAAACTCTAATGCTATTCTGATTCTTTTTCCTTTGAAACTTACTCCTTTTCCTTGAAAACTTACATGATGTTATTTTTGTCACTAAAGTTTAAAGCCTATATCTATTGTATATATTTTTTCATGAGTTCCACAGGAGACTTCTCAATTCATATCATGAGACTATGTCCAGCTCAGAGAATTTTCACATTATTTGATTATTAAGTTTCTCTCCTGTACCTGTTTCTTTTTCGAATTCAGAAATCCAGACTATTTGCATATTAGGTCTCCTAAATCTAACCTCCAAATTTTGTATCTTTTTCTTTATGATTTCAATTTCTTTTTAATTTTGTTAACTGTTTTGAGATACTTTTCTTTACATGTAGGCTATTTGTTCAAATTTCTAACATGAATAATTCTCTACCAGCTCATCAACCAAATTACTGCATTTGAAGATTTTTATTGTTGATTTTGGTTTCTATTTTAAACTTCCTCAAGCACTCTTCATTTTTGCTCAAGGTGTTAGACTTCCCAGAAATTCTAGTTAGTCTGGGATCCGCTATGCATATTTTGTTCATTCTTCTCTCCAGATGCTAGATCCTCTTCACAACACTGCTTTTCTGCTCACTGGTGTTTGGCTATTAGAAAAATGCAAGGGGCAGTCCTAAAAATGTATTATGTACAGCCATTTTGTTCTTTGAAGGCTGGCCCTGTAGAGGCAATGGTAGTGAGCCTGTCTGCTATCCATTCTCTTCATGATTTCTAATTTCAAAAACAGAGCAAGCTTAGTCCACTTGGACAGCTACTCCTCAACTCTTTGGAAGCAAGGAAAACTAGGCATATGCCACATCACCCTCTGCCTTCTCCACACATTTGGCTCTGGGGTTCTAAGCATATTTGCAGATCAACCACTGTGTTCAAATCTCACCCTAGAATTCCATTCACCCTGGTCCCTGGACTTTTGTTTAGCTGAGAGGGAGAGGTACAAGTTCTGTATTTTTTTTTTTAACTCAAATTCCAAATTCCATTTCTCTACTTGCCCAAACACTATTGGGGGCAGGAAGGTGAACGACTTAGATTTGGAGCTGGGAGTTGAAAAGAGTAAAAAAGGCACCAAATTTCTTCCTAGACTCCCAGTTGCATTATAAACAAAACAAAACAAAATCTAGCTCTGGCAATCACATTCTGATGCTTTGGAAACTAAGAAACAGTCTCTGTAAGTTTTATACACGCTTTAATGTATTCAAGTAGTCCTTACTGGTTTGAAAGTAATGTCTCTCTTGCTCTTATTTTCTTCTTGGTTTTATTTTCGCAGAGCTCGGAAAAATGCTTGAGCAACTGTCTGGTCTGGGCACAAATCATGCCTGTACTAAATCTTCTGGGCATGGTCTTCTAGCCACGTAATGAGAAGACAGATTATAAATTGGCCACTAGAGCAACTTCATAGACCATAAGAAAGGAAGACAGTAATTCTTTCATTATCTTTGGTTCAAAGGAATAAAATTACACAAAACGTTTGGTAAATCTGAGATAAATTTGCCCCAAAGCGCTGTTGACAAAATCATAAGTTGGCAAAAAATTACTGTTCTCTCTCCTTATAAATAAAGCACTGTGAGAGTTTAAAGAAGCAAATGATTAATTAGCCCCAAATAGTTTGAATTCTAAAGACCCACTTACTTTGCTTTATATGCCCTTCCTTTTATGCACATCACTATATGGAATATATCTTAGATATCTTTATATCTTTTATGCACATCACTATATGGAATATATCTTAGATATTTTTATATCTTTTATGCACATCACTATGTGGTATATATCTTATATATCTTTATTTGTATGCCAAAGCAAAATATCCTTTTTTTTTCTTTTTTTGGAGAGGTTTTTTGCTATAGGGTGTGTGTACTCGCCAGAAAGACAGAGACAGAGAGACAGAAAGCGAGAAATCACCCCCCAGGGGAGATGGTTACACCGCAATCCCTTCTCCTCCATTCTCCTCTCGGGATCTTGGGCACGCATGCACATGTGCCCGGTGTGAGTTTAAGCCACCGGGCCCGGGACTCGCACCGTAGTCGACTACATGGGAGTCCAGCAACGCAGCCATTACACTAACTGCCGGTCTCAAAATATCCTTCTTTTTGAAGCAAGTAACATAATATAGGCTCTGAGCATTATGTGAATTGCTGTTTTCCTGCCATACTGATTCCTAAAGGCCTATTTACCAATACCAATCTAAGATAATATGTTTCACTAATTAAGGGTAAAATGGTTCAGAAAAAAAAAGCTCATGAAAATATGTGTAATGGGAAAACTATGTATGAATTTCAAAAAGTTTTTGTACCAAAATAAATTAATACTTTAATTGTAAAAACTAAACTAAACTAAAATAAATATGTTACCTACAAAAAATTTAACAAAATATGTAAAAGAGTTAGTAAAAAAATTTTAAGGACATTTAAAAAGAAAGCCAACTTGAACATATGGACAATATGCCATATTTCACATACTGGATGTCGCATAGTGTTATAACTACGTTATAAATGAAGAGATATTTCATATTCATGTATGGGATGTCACTATGGAATGTCACATAGTGTCATTCTTATGTTCAAATTAAAAATAAAAGCTTCACTGAAAAAGCAAAGTGAAAACACCATTCCCCAGGTAACTGAGAGTCAGAAATAATAAGTTCTAAAAAAAAAAAATCAGAATCCAGAAGAAAAATAACCCAATAGAAAAATAAAAGATAGGAAAAGCTACATATTTCACAAACTCACACATACACACACAAATATTTAATTTACTAACAATTAGAGAACTATAATTATGTATATTTTAAAAATTTGTTTTTAAAGTCCCATTTCGAACCCATCAAGTAATGTCAAGTGTGGAGAAGAATGTGAAGAAAGTGGAACCTCATCCACTCCTGGTGAGAGTGGGCATGGATAACCTGAAAGAACCACTCGGCAACATCTAGTAAAGGTGATGACATACATGTCTTGCAGTTCAATAATTCTACTCCAAGCTTATACTCTAGAAACTCTGGCACTTGTCCATAAAAAGAAGTAATGAAAAACTGCCAACCACCTGGACATACATAACAGAATGGCCAAATAAATAATAATATATTCATTCCATACTGTAAAGCAGTTAAAAATAGAGCTTCATGTAATCACTTGTATAATTTCAAAAACATAATACTGAGTAAAATAAGCAAGTTGAAGAATTCACACAGCTTTATAACATTTATAAACTGGTTAAAAATCTGATAGTAATATAATATATATCTATATTTTTCTCTATCTATCTATCTATCTATCTATCTATATATATATATATATATAGAGAGAGAGGAATTATGTAAAATGTTAAAAACGTTCATGGCTAACACCATATTCAGGTTTCTGGTTACTCAGGGAGGAAATAAGAATAAGAAACTAATTAGTAAGAGATAGACAGGGCTTAATAACTGATAAAGCTGTATGGTGGAAAATTCAGTGTATGTTGTGTTTATCTCTTTAAGACAGCCCAAACAAGCTAACAGAACTGTTTCTGTACTCACTGGGTTTCTATTAAAGGGTAAGGAAGATGACTCGTACCTAGTGGTGATATGGGAACTGCCTGATGCTGTGCCTCTTCTACAAGACGGGAATCGCATTGTGCATCTGGGAACATTTACTAAAGATAGGAGCTTGGCTATTCCTTTCCCAGATATCGAATTAATAGTTGGGGGAAACCCTCCTCAACACACTAATGTAAGTTTCACTCCTTGACTTTTTAAAGTTTATTTGTTTATTCAATGAATGAGACAGAGAAATAGCACCCCTAACAGGGTCACAACACCGCAATCCACTCTCGGCCTTAGCCAGCTCAGATCATGGGCACATGCATGCCTGGTATACTCAGGAACGTCTCTCCATTGGAACTGGTAACCTTTGAACGTGGCTGTCCTTGCAGTGTTGTGTTTCACTTCTGTGCCACCATCTGGCCCCCATTTCTTGATTTTTTTTTTACTTTTAGACTTTTTGTTATGGACAATGATGAAAGTATATAAAAGTACAGAAAATAAAGAGTGAGTTTCATGTACTATTACTCAGCTTCAAAAATTTTCTATATAAGGCCAAACTTATTCTTTATTCTCATCATTTCCTATGTCTACTACCAATAGATTTTGAATAAAATTACAGACTTTATATCATCGTGTCCCCAAATATTTTAGTATATTTTTAAATAATGACTCTTCCAAAAGTGACACTACTACTATTTTTTTTTTTTGAGAAATTTTTGCTATAGGGCATGTGTGCTCTCCAGAAAGACAGAGAGACAGAAAGTGAGAAATCATCTCCTGGGAGGATGGCCACACCGCAATCTCTCGTCCTCCATTCTCCTCTCGAGATCTTGGGCATGCACGCACATGCACCTGGTGTGAGTTTAAGCCACCGGGTCTGAGACTCAAACAATGGTCACCTACATGGGAGATCAGTGATGTGGCCATTATGCTATTTGCTGGTCCCAAATGATACTATTATTTTCAAAAAAAAAAAAAAAAAAGGTTTTTTTGGAGAGGTTTTTGCTATAGGCGCATGCGCTCACCAGAAAGACAGAGAGAGACAGAAAGCAAGAAATCACTCCCTGGGAGAATGGCCACGCTGCAATTCCTTCTTCTCCATTCTCCTCTTGGGATTTTGGGCACATGCCCATGTGTCCTTTGTGTTTAAGCCTCCAGATCCAGGACTCGGACCACAGTCAACTATGTGACAGTCCAGTGACGTAACCATTACACCATCTGCTGGTCCTGTGATTTGCTTAATTAAATCAGCCTTGTAGGCCAGAGATAAATCTCACTTTACCATGATGTATAATCTTTTCAATGTGTTGTTGAATTTAATTTGCTAATATTTTATTGAAAAATTTTGCATCCATATTTGTTAGAGATATTGGCCTGTACTTTTCTTGTGATATTCTTGGCTGGCTTAAGTATCAAGGAGATGCAGATCTCATGAAACATGTTTGAAAGTATTATATCCAGCTCTATATTCTGGAAGAGCTTAAGGAGTATTAGTACTAATTCTTCCTTGAAATTTTGGTAGAACTCATGTAACGCTATCTGGTTGTAAGCTCTTTTTTCTTGGGAAATTTTAATGACTACTTCTATTTCTTTGTTACTGGTCATTTCAAGTTTTCAATTTCTTCCTGATTCTCTTGGTAGGTTGTATTTTTCTAAAAATGTATCCATTTCTTCTAGGTTATCAAATTTGTTGGCATGTAATTGTTCATCATTGTCCCTTAGGATGATTTTTATTTCTCAATCATCTGTATAATGTCCTCATTTTTATTTCTGATATTATATATTTGAGTCTCTCTTTTTGCTGAGTTAATGTTTATTGATTTTATTTTTTTCAGAAAACCAACTCTTAGTTTTATTGATTTTTAGATTATCTGTAGATTTTCTATTTTCTATTTGACTTACTTCTGTTCTAAACTTTTTTATTACCTTCCTACTGCTACCTTTGAATTTAGTTTGTTCTTTTTCTAGTTCTTTGAGGGGTAATATAGTGCTGCATATTCAAACTCTTTTTTTCTCTTTTTAAAAATAATTTTTATTAACACATTAATTGTGACAATGTGAGTTTTCAGCACACAAACACAATGTGAAATGATTAAATCCAGATAATTAGTATGCCCTCATCTCAACTACTCATAGCATTATATACAGTAAGTTGTGGTTAACCACATTCTCTCCATTGTATTTTATAAGACTAGCTATTATTCCTCCAATCTGTCTGCAATTTTGTTTCTGTTGACTAACATCACCCTATTGTCATCCTTCCCAGCATCTAGTAGTCATTCTACATGTAGATGCCCAACAAATACTCGAGGAACGGCAAATGAAAAGTATTAAATAGAACTGGCACTAGAACTTCTTATTGATAAATAGAGAAAGCTTCTACAGGGTGGTAGGAAGCAGAAGCCAAATAATCAGAGTTGTTGAGTGAAAGAAAGGTCAGTAAGTGAAAATAGCTAACACAGAACATTCTTTCCAAACATTTGAAGTGGAAGATGCAGAAGTAATCTAATAGTTGGTAAGAGAAAATAAATCAAGGCAGACAGAGAGGAGCTAGTAGAGATGGATGGCATAGTTTTATTTTTTTAATGAATTCTACAAAATTAACATTTTTTAATGCCAGAAAGAATGGATTTTGCTGATTTTCATGCTCTCGAACTTAAATATATATGCATATGATATTTCATTTTTAGTTAATGATTACAAATTGTGCACATAATGTTTGTACTCCAGCTAAATATATTCCTGAAGGTCAGAGAGTCTTATTTTCTTTTATTCTTCAGAATCCTGCCATTGGTACTGAAGTAAACTGCATTGATGTATTACAAGGAGAAGGATACAATTTGATAGTTGCTGGAACCTTAAATGGTGTGATCATCTTATGGAATTTTGTAACGTGTACAGTCAAAGAAGTGTAAGTTGTGTCTTTTCTTGAAACAATAATAGTTTATACTTCAGGAACTAGCAGTTAGTGTAATGGCTATGTTGCTGGACTCCCATGTAGTTGACCATGGTTTGAGTCCCGAACCCGGTGGCTTAAACTCATGCCGGGCTTGTGTGCATAAATGCCCAAGATCCCGGGAGAAGAATGGAGGAGAAGGGATTGCAGTGTGGCCATCCCCCCAGGGGGTGATTTCTCACTTTCTATCTCTGTCTGTCTCTGTCTTTCTGGCGAGCACAAGTGCCCTATAGTGAAAACCTCTCAAAAAAAAAAAACATTATACTTCAGAAGAACCAAAGTAATATTCAGGACTCAAAAAGAGTAATAATAATAATAATGAAGAATAAATTAAATTGGTGAAAACTCTCCAAGGGAGTCTTTTTTGGAAGTTATACTCACACAGAGACTGTGTTTTAAGGATGTTAACCCTAGAATGGTATGAATAATAAACCTAAAGTATCTGTATTCCCAAGAGCTTTGACCTTTTCTCTTCTCACACTTGTACATGCTTTTATGTTTGATTTTTGTCCAAATGTATGACTTTGACAAATACATAAAATGCATAATAATTTCAAATGCTAGTCTCCCCAGAGTTTCACATACACATTCAATTGCCTATTGGCAATTTCCACTGTATCACCACCAACACCCTTATAGCCGCACATGCCCAAAGCCTTCACAACCTTCCCTCTCCTTCCAAACTTCTCCTCTTCCTTTATCTCAGTTCCACCGTCATCCTCTTAGTCCCCAAAGTCAAATGGTGAGAGGCATCCTAGATGTCTTTTCCTCCTTGTTCACCAAACTAACAAATCCAGTTCATTACAGGATGGTGCTAAGAAGGACCAGTATGTCAGATGCAATTTTACATGTCGACCAATTAGATTTGCTCTGTACCATATCCAAAACCTCTACCCACCACCCCTGCCATTCATTTCTAAATGTTCTTGCCATTCATTGTAAAAGAAAGAATGTAACATTTTATTATTTGCATGGGTGGGTTGTAAATAAAAATCTCTACCCAATTGCAGAATCGAGGTGTATGTAGGGACCACGTGTGGATACTCTCTGTTAAGGAGGCCTGTAAATTTTTACTTTAAGATACAAGATAGCCAAGAACCTTAAAAACAAATGAAAATAAAATGAAGCCTCCGAGGGAGGAAGAGATATAAAGGAGGAGGTATAAGAGAATAGGAAAGGACGAGGGAAAAGAAGAGGAAAATGTACACGAAATCTCTGCCTATTTACAGTACCTTATATACTACTAGTCTACTTGGAACTTAAGTCCCCTTTCTGTCCAGGTCTGAGCTACTACTTTTAGCCCACTTTTAAATTAAATAATTTTTTTTTATTAACATATAATGGTGGTACATACTTGTGGGGGCAAAATGTGATCCTTCAGTATAACACCACAAGGCACAACGAGCAAATCAGGGCGACTGGCATACAGATCATCTCGGCCATCTGCCGCTACTTAGTACCAGGCACCTTTAAATACGGCCCTCAGGTACTTGGACGGTAAGTTATAAACTGTATTCACCCACTTATATTTTATAAGAGTAGACATTGTGCCTCTTATCTATATATAATTTTGTTTCCATTATTCGACCTCCCTCTAATCCCCTACCCCACCCCTCCCAGCCTTGTAGCCATTCTACGTCCCTCTACTTCTATGAGTCACTGAGAACATATGGTATTTCTCTTTCTGAGCCTGGCTTATTTCACCTAACATAATGTCTTTCATGTTTGCCTATTTAACCTCAAATGAACTGGATTTTGTCCTTTTGAATGGCTAATATTCCACTATATCTATGTCTATATATCTATATATTCCATGTTTTCTCTATCCATTCATCTACTGATGGACGCAGGCTGATCGCCTATCTTGGCTGTTGTGAATAGTGCTGCAGTAAACACTGAGGTACAGAAATCTTTATAACATACTGATTCCTTCCCTTTGAATACATACTCAGCAGTGGGACTGCTGGGTCATATGGCTGTCCTATTTTCAGTTTCTTGAGGAACTTCCATACTGTTTTCCATAATTGCTGGACTAATTTACATTCCCATGAACAGTGTAAAAGAGGGTCTCTCCTCTCCTCATCCTCACTGGCATTTATTATCTTTTATCTTTTTGATGCTAGGCATTCGAATTGGGGTGATTAGAATATCTCAAGTGATTTTTATTTGCATTTCCTAATGATTAGTGATGCTGAGCATTTTCTCATGTATTTATTGGACATCTGTATGTATTCTTTTGAGAATTGTTTATTCAGGTTACTTGCCCAATTTTTTTAAATGCCAGAGTATACATATGCATGAGAGAGAGAGGCGAGAGAGAGGAAAAGGGAAAAAAAAACCCCCGTTGGGGCCTGGTCATACTACAGTCTCTTTTCTCCAATTCTCCATCCCATCAAATCCTGGGCACACATATGTCCAGTGTTTTCCAAGTTGCCAGGGCCAGGACTCAAACCCAGGTGTGCCATGTGGGATTTGGCCTCCTTTGTGCAGAGCTTTAACTGCTGTGCTAGGGGACAGCATGGACCCATTTTTAAACTGGGTTATTGTTTTTTTTCCTGCTAAAAAACTCGAGTTCCTTGCATATTCTGGCCATTAATCCCTAGTCAAATGCATTGTATTTTAGGCAACTTCTGAGAGGAAATATATCTTTACTGATTGGACTCTGAATTTATTCTCCCTTGAACCTTTAGTTGCAATAGCTATTTCTGTAGATCCCTCCCTCTGCAACTCATTCCATGTTCTCTGGGGTCCTGTTCCTAGAATTGCTGTCACTCCTGTTTTCTCTCTTCAACTACTGCCCTGTTTTTTGTCACAGACTGCATGGCTCTCGTCTAATACCCACACCTACACGCACTACACACTTCCTCACCCGCACACTGCTAGCTCGTGCGTGACTCACTACTCGGAGTGGAAAGGAGACAGACTAAAAATATCATAGTCTTGATGGCACAGCCTAAAGAGGAGGGCAATTCTTTTGAGAATAACTTAATTTAAAGACAGAGATCCTCCTTCTTGAAGTGCCAGGTATTTAGCAAGAGATGCATGTAAATTTAACCCCCATCAGGGAAAAAACAAAAACAAACAAACAAAAAACTCTAACTACATAGTGTCCCCCTTCTCTAGGCATATAATTATATAAAAGCAATTGATTTAGAATCATTGAAGTATTTTGTAAAACAATTTAGCACAGCACTACGTAAGGTAATCTAGACCCAGTTTTAAAGGTTCTAACATTGATAACGATTTCATATTCATGGTTAAAGCTATATATATGTCCATTTCAAACTTTGCCTAAGATTCCCTCACCAGTCAGAAAAAATAACCATTCTCTCCTGATCTATGCTTTTTGGGGGTCTAAACTCAATATTTCTCTTACTAAGTAATAATCTGTATCACGATTCATCTGAAGAGTAGAAATATTGATAAAGTTTGAGCTCCACAAGTCTTCAAGACTGGAGGCTTCTATTTGGAGCTGGATTCCCTCCCCAGGAGATTCCTTCATCACTCATGAGCTCAAATTAGCAACGACTGTCACTAAAAGAAAAGGAGCATTTTTTAAGGTCTATGTGCTATAGGGAATATTAGGTGTGATTTTTCAGAGCCAAGCATCACTTACCAGCACAGACAACTAGGGAGTATTGCTCTGTTCCCAGAAATCTGCTGAGGAATATGTGTGTTTCTTTGGAATCTAGGTCAACAGGGAACTTGAGCAACAAGAGCAGTGTAATCACAGAATTACCTGTTCTTCTCTCCTTGAAGATAATAGCCATGTTTTATTCACATTTATCACCCTACTTATTCAAAGAATAGAACTTGAAGTGTATGAAACGCCTAAGAGGTTCCTCTACAGGTTTATATAAGCCTATTCTCTGACTCATATGTAGGGAGATAAGACCAGTTGGTTAAAAGACGTTTAGAAGACCACTGATCTATCATATTATATTACAGAGCCTTTTAAAAGATATGTTCAAACCTTCATCTTTGGGTTTTCTCTTCAGGCTCAATGATATCAACATTTGAAGAACTGATTAGCTCTGCAGGGGATATGTGATCTAAGTCACTAATTTAAGTTACCTATGCTCTAAATTTTTGACATGAAAATACATGCTTCTTTCCAGATACCGAGTTGAAGATTGTTCTACTGTGGACCCTGACTTGGATCCCAAGCGCTTTAGAATTAATGACATACTGTTCCTCTTCCGTACCCCTGAATGTGCACGGTAATTCAGTACTTACTAATCAAGTAATTCTGGCTGGGACTTGGGTGGGTGATACAAAGAGTTCTCATCATTCCCACGATTAAGGAAGGACAACTGAAGGAAGACACCAATTAAGCTGACTACCTGGCTTCCAAGTGCTTCCCTCCTACCATCTTTCTGTAAGTGGGGTGGTCCTTGGGAATTGAATGTGCTGTGTGGTCCCCTTCTCATGTCAGACTCACAGCTCTCTTGACAACAGGAGCATCAATGGGAAATGCTCAACAGACCAATCTTTAGCCAAAATCTAACTGGGAGATGTGAAACAGAAGGAAGGACTTGCAGGACAAGCAGATCCTATTACAAGTTTTAAATACCGTCCACCGTAACGGAGCACTCTCCCTCCATTTCTGAGAGAGCAGGGGATTGTTTATCAAGTATTTAATATTTACTTGAGACTTCTGGTTTGCAGGTAACAATGTAAAACCCATCTTTGGACAGAAGTCAAGTTTCTGTACTGGTTTTGGATCACCAAACTCTGAGGCAAAATAGAATACCTTCCCTAGATCATGGTCCAAAACATCACCACAACTATTCTGAGACTGTTTTGAATACTTGCTCTGTACACATCTGCATCAACCCCCTGAGCCATTTCTCACCCTATTCTAGCAGAGCACAACAGTGACTGGACCAGGCCAGAACTAGACATTGTAGAGCAGGGGGTCGGTCATTGTCACCCTCTTCCTAACCTCTCCTGTGTCAGAACCTCTGGGAATTCATCTAGCCTTAGCCAAGGGAAGGGCCAGGCTTGTACGCCCAGATCCAAGCAGCAATAAGCCTTATTTGCCGAGGTGCCCTTCGGAAGCACGGTAGGGCAAACATTCCTTAAAATGTGAGGTGTGATTTGTTTTTTTAATGACTCGGTATCCATGAATGATAAAAGAAGTGATCAACTGAAATTAAAACAGAGAAGAGCACCCTTCGAATGTGATGGAATATCTTAACTTTCCCTTCTTGGTCTTTCTCTTTCACTTTTTAGGAAATCAAGTCAGGATTCCATATGCTCTTCCTCTCAGTGTGATTCTAGCAGGGGTCCACAGAGTAGCAAGGTCAGCACGTAATAGTGTCTTCTCGTTACACTTGGTGTGGGCTCAAAAAGGGATACTGAGCATTTGCGCTCTTCCATTGATAGAGGAAAAGGTGGAAAAATTCTGTGTTTGGGTGTATGTAAAAACTTTGTTTTCCCTAAAAATAAATATCTAAACTGTTTTCCATTTTTCTCAAGGCTTTTACATGTATAAATAATCAATACATGACCTGTAATAAAATAAATTCTTCATCTTGTTTTTATGTTTATAAAATAATAAAATAATTCATATGAATAATAACTTTAGACTATCTCTTCTGCTAAGAAGGAAGTGTTATACATATTTTATAGGGAGAAGAGACAATACTTAATGTGTAATTACAACACATAACATTATGCATTAGTTATCACACTGTGTTCTCAGGTCTAATTTTACATATTTTTACACATTACATTTCTAGCTGGGATTCTGTTTGAAGGAAATTTTCACAGGAAAAAAAAATTATTTCAAAATCTCCAGAAGGATGGAAAGAATAACTTAATATATGTAAAAGCCAGAGACAGACTTGTACTTGAATCCAAATCTTCTATTTATCATTATGTGCTTCGTGTTGGAGATGTCACTTAGATTGAGTTTCTGTTTTGGCATCAGTAAAAAAAAAAAGAATAATAAAGACTACATTGCTTGATTGTTCATAGAATTAGAGACAATATACTCCAAGAACTGGGAAGGCATTTAATTCCTTCCATTTCTAAGCTGTACCTGAGACAGCAGCAGCCTGCTGGGATATATGAGAGACTCTATTTATGAACATGGAGACCTCTGCCACAGTTTTGCCAAGAACTATTGAGTTGTCGGGAAAATCCTGATGTATTCTTCTATGCAAAAATGCGGATGACTTTCCCAACAACCCAATACTCTAAAAGTAATTACGAAATGAGGGTTTACAAACACAAATTCAGTTATCTGGAGAGTCTGCTTATGCAGCATATCTCAGTTCCTTATAATGTCATAGAAATATTTTCTCATTTTCTCCCCTAATTCAGGGAAGCAAGCAAAGCATACATGACAGTGAAGTTAAAGGTCAGTATAAAATCACCTTTCTTCCTTAAAATAAAATGACTATTTTGCAATGGGGAGTTTAGTTTATAGAATGTTCTTAATGAGTATGTATTCCTCCGTCTCCAAATGTCGAGGTACTACAGGATTTGGTATGCTAAGAGGCAGAATTTCCATTATGATGACGCTTTTTTTTTTTTCCCTCATGAGGGAGAGAAAGAGGGAGGAAAAGCGAGGCAGCTATTTTGGAGAGGGTCTTGCCACCTCCTGTCCCCCTGCCCTAGCCTCCCAGTTAGCTAAGACCATGGGTGAGTGCCGCCACCCTCAGGCTGTTCAGGTCAGGCCAGAAACCAAATGTGGGCTTCTTCCCATGCTGCCTCAGCCACCAGCTTGCACCACCTCAGCTAAGCTTTTGATGATGCCTTTCCAAATAGCAATTCTGGGGGGAAGGGGTGGCTTTTTTTTTTTTTTTTAAAATTTGTTAGAGGGTGCATGTGCTTGCCAGAAAGCCATGGGAAGGTGGGAGGTGGAGCGAGAAACCACCACCTCAATACGGGATGGTCACGCCACAATCCCTTCGCCTCCATCTCTCCCTCCTTGGGATATTTTGGGCATGCACACACATGGGTCTGGTGTGTTTTTCAAACTACTGAGTTTGAGACTCCAACTGTGTAGTTGCCATAGGGGATCCACCTCACATAACTGCCAGGCCACAGGCTAGCCCATAATTATCGGTTTAAAACTTCAAACATTATTGATCATCTTAGAACTCCAGACCATTCTCCTAAAATTTATACTAGATGAATAAGCAATTCTGGACATGTAAGACTAATACTGGATGAATATCTAGGTTTACCTGTTTTGTGCAACATATAGACTTCTGCAACAGAATCAAAAATAACCTTTTGATATTTTCCAAGTGATCCAACATTTCAATTTTTAAAGTTCATTTCTTTCTTTTATGAGCAAGACAAACAGAGAGAGAGAGAGAGAGGAAACTCAACAGGAACTTGATGCCATGATCCCACACCAGCTTCAGCCATCCACATATCTTAGGTGCATACCCAGCAAACTCAGGGAGGTCTCTGGATGCAAACCCAGAATCTTCCTGTGTGAGTCAGCTTCACTGAGTATTTTTTGCTGAACCACTGTACAACTCCCAGGATTCCAGTTTTCAGTGTTTTTTGTTCTCTGTCTTGACTGAAGTTCTCTGGAGTTTAGGGGCTGGTTCCATAGTAAGCAGTCACACCCTGTGCATTGGAAGCTGAATTCCACATGGCCAAATGCAATTAAAATCCTGGCCTCAATAGCTTGAAAAACACGCCAGATGCACATGCATGCATGGCCCAAATCCTGACAGGATGGAGAAATGGAAAATAAGGATGGGGGAAGTGCTTTCTCGTTCTCTCATGCTCTCTCCCTAGCGACTGCGTGCACTCCCTGGCAAAACCAAGACCAAAACAAAACCCTGTGGCAAGGAATGTGTTGCTTTTGCTATTTTTCTGCATGCTTCCTCTTTTACATTCCACAGTATTTGCAATTCCACGTATTGCAAATGCTGGAGTAGCTCATTAATTTCTCTGACAGGTGAGCAAACAGATGTTATGGGAGAGCAACACTCAGTCAACAAAAAACCTCCTAGAGGTGACAACTTAACAGAAGCTCAGCCACCTCTCATTGTCACGGCTCATGAAGATGGACACCTCCGTTTGTGGACTATGGAGGTGATGGAGCCCCATATTTACTGGGAATAGGAAAGGATGGGAAGCTAAAAAGGATAATTAAGCTAATCTTGGTCTTCATCCTATGGCATCCTAATCCAGTATTTTTCCATCTCCTAGCCAAATTGCTTACTGATGCCCCTACTCTAACTTAAATGGTACAAGAGGCCAGTTTTGTAACTTAAAATATCAAATCATCAAAACTACTAGCTTAGCTATTTTAAGTCTTTTAAGTTAGGGTACAAATACATGCCACTAAATATTTTATTGAATATTTAAATAATATTAATGTTGTATTACAGTAAAAGAATATGAGAACACTGAAATGTTGATGTACCATAAATTTTTACTTATCAAAAGTATTGGGAGATGGTATTAAATCATATTGCATATCCTAAACACTTTAAAGTAAAAAACAAACAAAAGAAAAACCTTTTTTAAAAAGAAACATTTTATGTAACTTTATTTATTTATTTTCATTTGACCAGAGAGGGACAGAGTGAGGGAGGGAGAGGAGAGAGAGTGATAAAGCAAGCTACCAGGTCCGGGACTCGAACCATGGTTCGGAGTCCAGTGTTCTGAACCACCACACCACTTGCCAGCCCCACAAAATATCTTATTTACCAAAACATTTTAAATAACTTGGTGTGGAAAGCAGACAGGTTTTGAATTAGGTGGACAGAAGATGATAAAAGGAACAGTCTTGAGTAGAAGAGGGATGATGACAATGAAATCATAAGAGGTGAGAGGTGGTCCTTGTGGAAAGGCTTCTACAGGGAAACTCAGAAAGCAGCAACAGTGCTGTAAGGCAGATAATGGGATCAGACTAACATAAGCAGCATGCTATCTGCTGGATAAAATTCCCAAGTCCGTCCTCAATTAGTGGGAAACTCTTGGTTTGAAACACAAAATATTCCAACAAAAACTTTCTGAGATAGGCTGGGTATCAGAGCAATTTTTTTCATCTTTTTTTTTTCCCGTGAGAAATAATACAGTGAAAGAAACAGAAGAGATTAGATCCAAGTAAAGTCTCAGAAAATAAAAAGCAGACTTAGGTCTCTCTTTTCCAGCTTGGATGTTTTTCTTAAAGTGAGATAAAACATTTGAAAGTCCTTCCCAAGGCTCGCTTACACTAATCACCAAAAAACTATCAGCTGTCTTAATCCAAATCTCCTAGACTCCCTTATCTTGCACCAATACTCAAAGATACGTATTTCTGAAAAGGCAAAAATATTCCTATTTGAAACAACTGAGCCACACTTAGACCTAAAAAAGAATGTTTGTTTAAATGGAGATGATGTCACTGAAAATGTCTGAGGAATAGCACGAAAAAAGTCATGGGATGTGCAAAAACGATCCCAGCAGTAGAGACACTCTGTAATAATCAGAATCTAGATGCTCATAGTTAATAGATGTCTGTACCTTTAGAAGACTTCATTTCACGCATATAAAGAGAATCGTGAAAGGTGGAAGAAGAGAATCGTGTTTCAGTAGTAGAGATAATTCTTGAGATACATTATTCAGAGAGAAAATAAACATTGATAATAAGATTTTACAGAATGTATCATCATAGAACAAAATCGTTTGTGCTATACTTTATTCAGGGAAGACTACTGAAAGACATGCTACCTTTCACAAAACATTCTGCCATTTCTCTGACGACACTGCATACTGATTCGTGTACCAGGATACTACTGACTGGAAATGTGGGTAAGTCCTTACTTCCATACAGTATATTCAGCCACAGGTATCTTAACAACCCACGTGATATAAAAATGGCTAGAGGGAAAGTACATGACATTTACTGAGACAAAAGAAAGATTAAGAGGTATTCTCAAGCAAGAGACGGTCTTACGAATAACTTGCTGAATAAAGAGAATAATTAATGAATCTCGGGAAAACCTATTTTATTCCTAGGTCTTAGAGCAAAATGTTCTAGTTCTTCCATCTTTAAAATGTGTAAATGTCTAACCATCCCTATATTTATTGGGGAAAATAGAAAGATTTAATTTTTAACATTGAACATGTTATGTTGCATTAGTCTTCACTGATACTAAAACTAGACAGGAGAGAAATGATTTGTTCACAATAGAAAACTTTATTTTATATTTTTACAATCAACATAGTTGGTCTTAATTTTTCATTTACTACTACTTTTTTTCATTCTTCCTCTCTGTTTTTCTTCTTTTATCCTATGTGTCTTCTACAAATATTTTCTTCCAATCTGTGGCTTGTCTTCTTGTTGTCTTGACAATGTCTTTTTGAGAGGCATTTTTTACCTTAATGAAATCCAACTTACCGATTATTTATTTCATAGATTATACCTCTGGTGTTGTATCACAAAACCCAAGGTCATCTACATTTTCTCTTCCGTTATCTTCTGGGAGTTTTATAATATTGCATTTTATTTTAAAGTCTCTGATCAAGTTTGACTTATTTTTTGTGGCAAAAAGAAAACGGGTAAGCTGAAACTAATTATTAAAGTCGTATCAAGCAATCCCAAACTTATTGACAATCTACCTGTAGTCTTCAACAGCAAACTGAATGACACTAAAAAGAGAGAAAAAGTAAGCTAACTCGGGAAACATTTAGAAAGTATGTCTCCTGAAGAGTTCTCTTCTACATGAAGCATGTGCTACCATTTATACAGGCATGCCTAAAATCTTTGACTTTGACTACTCTAGGTGTCTCTTATAAGTGGGTTCGCTATATTTCTTATTTAATGTTCAGTTTCTCATATTCTACTTTAATTACCATTTTAAATGCCTAAGTCAAAAAACTTGGCAGACTGGGCGTATTTATTTAAATAACAGGATATCTTCTTAAATATTCTACTGTTCACATTTTATGCAGAAGGACATGTTATCCTTTGCAGTATTAGCTCTTTCCTTGATCCGCCTCATGATGAAAAGGTAAGAACTTGTTTTTCACTTTAACTGATAAATAAGCATATACTTACTTAGCATGCCGCTGTTCTAGACAACACAAAAGACCGACTACAAGACTCCTACTTCCAAGGCACATATGCCATTACAGTTTGATCTCTATAACTAATAATAATGGTCTGTTGGTAAAAGGGGGAGAAAAATAAATGTGGGAGGGAGGGAAGAGGAGAAGAGAAGGGTGAGTCAACTGGCAACTGGTCACTTTGCATCTTCTTCGTGTTTTGACTTATTAGTAAGAATCTATGTAGAAACCTAGAGTTTTTAAAAATTATTTAATTTTATTTTATTTATTCATCATTTATTTTCATTTGACCAGAGATAGACAGAGAGAGAGAGAGAGAGAGAGAGAGAAATTGAGAGAGCCACCAGGTCTGGGACTCGAACTGTGATTGGCCATGTGGGAATGTCCAGTGCCTTAACCACTACGCCACTTGTTTGTCCCGAAACCTAGAGTTTTTAAAAGTTTACTCATCATATAGTCTTTCACAGCCAGTTTTTGTATCTTATATGTTGTCACAAGACATAGCAGAACCTTTTGTTGTAAACCTAGTATACAACAATTATTTTCAAGAAATTATCTTTATATGAAGTCTGATTCCTTCTTATAATTTAAGCACATCTTATTTCTTAGTGTTTATGCAATGTAAATATCTCTTATTTTATAAACATTTAAATGTACACTACTTGTGTGAATGTTACACATATGATAAAGACTCAATACTAATTAAAGATTGCACCAAGAAAAGACTTTTATCACAGCCTTATTTCTCTTTAAAGCAATACTTTAAATCCAAAAGCTAAATACTAGCTTAAATAGTAATGTTTTATTTTTGGATCATAAGTACTAAAATATGGATGCATAGATTATGATTTGATTCCTTGCTTTAGTGCCGTAGAGTGGTTATTGTTTCACACATTATTTTATTTGATCAATAGAATTTTCTTTTTTTAAAACATTGCCAGCAGGTGGCATGGTAGTTAAGGCACTCGATTACCACATGGCCGACCATGGTTCAAATCTCAGACCTGGCAGCTTGAATATCAAGCCAGGTGCATGCACAAGAGCCCAAAATCCTGAGAGGAGAATGGAGGAGAAGTGATTGTGGCATGGCCATCCTTCCTAGAGGGTGATTTTGCACTTTCCCCCTCTCTGTCTCTCTACCATGAGCATATATGCCCTATGGCAAATACAAAAAAAAAAAAAAAAAATTGCTATAGGGTGAGTGAGTTCACCAGGGAGAAAGAAAGAGCCCTCAGTTAGGCATGGTCACATACTCCTTCTTCCTACCTATCTCTACCACATCAGGATTTTCAGCATGAATGCATATGTGCCAGGCATGTTTTTCAAGCTGCCAAGATCAGGATCTGACAGATGTTAATGATGTGGGAGCTGGATTCATATGCACAGGGCTTAACTGCTGCACTCTGGGGTGGGCCCTGGAATTTTCTTTTTGTTTCAAATGATCCATTGCAGTTTTTCTATAGTGCAGAATTTTTTTCTTTTTCTTTCTTTCTTTCTTTTTTTAAATTTTTATTTTTTGAGAGGTTTTGGCTATGAGGCACGTGCACTTGCCAGAAAGACAGAGAGAGACAGAGAGACAGAAAGCAAGAAATCACCCCCCAGGGGGATGGTCACGCTGCAATCCCTTCTCTTCCATTCTCCTCTCAGAATCTTGGGCACGCATGCACTTGCACCCGGCATAAGTTTAAGCCACCGGGTCCAGGATTTGAACTGCGGTCGACTACATGGGAGTTCAGCAACATAGCCATTTACCAACTGCTGGTCCCCTAAAGTGCAGACTTCCAGCTTTGGCATGATTGTCTCCATTTTGCAGAGGCAGAATCACAGAATGGCTTGCCTTGGGTCATGGAGCTAGTAAATGACAAAATCAAAGCCAAAACCATGGTTTTTGTTCTCTAGTCCAATGCTCTTCCCATATATAACACTCACTGTTTTCAAATAGAAGACAATAAGATTCAAACAACTTGTGAAATACCAAGTTTTATTAACTAATAACTATAAATGGCATAAAATCAAAACATATTTTAAGACTAACAAAAACAAATCTCATGCTTGAACCATGTTTAGAAGAAACCTGACCTAATTTTTCTTTTCCTGATAGTAATGATTTTCAATATTGTAGTTTTTTTTTTTTTTTTGAGAGGTTATTTTGGGAGGGCACATGCACTCACCAGAAGAAGAGAGAAAGAGAGACAGAAAAGCGAGAAATCACCCCCTAGGAGGGATGGCCACGCTGCAATCCCTTCTCCTCCATTCTCCTTTCGGGATATTGGACACATACGCACATGCACCTGGCGTGAGTTTAAGCCACCGGGTCCGGGACTTAAATCGTGGTTGACTACATGGGAACCCAGCGACATAGCCATTACACCAACTGCTGGTCCCAAGTATTTACAGTCTCATAACATGTTTGATAAACTGTTACACAATGTTGGGAGAGAGTAAGGTGGACTATAGATATTCTAATAAATAGTCAAAATCTCTCCACAAAGAGACATTATATATCTAATTATATTTATACACATATATAAAAGGTAGTCCCAGTTTCTAATTGCAGTCTGTAATCCATTAAAGGATCATGAAATTAGTTTTGAGTTGCAACCAGTATTTTTGTAAAAATAGAAGAGAATGAAATAACATACAATGCAATAGAATAGAATAGACAATACTGGTCTACACATACTAAAGCATCTTTTTGTGAACTTCTTTTAGATACACAGGCAGGAACATATGTGTTTTACTGCAGCAGGAAGTAAATGTTTATCTTGCAATAGATAGAGTCCATGTTAGAGAAACACTTGCATTGGAGAATGCTATCCTAATGATGTAGGAATGTAGGGACACAGGGGTGATCAGGTCCAGCACTTGCAATGAGACAAGGAAGACGCTCAGGAAGACGCGGACACAGAGAGTAGTTATAGCAAAGCAGGGAGTTTACTGAAGGATAGGGAAGGAAAAACAGAGCTCCTAAGAAGAAGGGAGGGGTCCTGGAAAATGAGTTGCTGAGGAGGAACTGAACGAGAGGTTTCTATCTAGGTCAGAGGGGCCTTGTTCAGGCTTGTTCTAGGTGGGGTACATGCATGCATGCCCCTCGCGGTGTGGAGGGGTTCATGTTGGATAGGTCCAGTTATTTTCCCAATTTTGGAGTGGGTACAAAGGTCAGGAGATTCTTTATCTAGAGGTTTTGGGCCATAAAAACCATTATCTTATCCTCTTCTTGGAATGTGGTTCGGCCTGGAAAAAGCCTTTGTTTTAAGTCTGGGTTATGCTGCCTAGGTCAATCATTGAGCCACTTCAAGAGGTCTCTCTCGGGCAAGCAGAGCTGCTTTGTCTCCTCTTGAAACTTAGCCATTTTGTGATTCCATCTTGGGCCTATACCCTAACTATATTTGTAAGGTCCCTTATCCTACCTCACTAAAACAGGAAACAAACCTTGGATGACCAGATCATTCTTGAATAGTTTTGAAACAGTAAGAATTAGGAGAATGCAGAAGATTTTACCATGGCTCTTTCAGAACAACCAGAGAGAACTGAGTCATAAGGCCAAGAAGTTTAGGAGGCATTGTGCCTAACCTTTGTTAGAACAATGAACAGATAACTCACACCTGCCAGAACTCCAGTAACACAAGTGTTCCTAGGGAGATGACCATGGAAGAAACAAGGTCTTAGTCTGAGTTCATCAATGATAGTGAGGGAACATCTCGGAGGTGGTTACTGCAGAGCAAGTTCCCCAGCTAACGATTTTAGTTCACATGATTTAGAAATGTCTTCTGAGACCTATTATGGGTTTTAAACTTGAGGGTAAACTATATCCTGAAGGAACATATCAATTAAATCTCATGATGTTTTTGAAAAAGAATGAACTGGGTCCATTGCTTCTGTTAATTCCTATTGTATTGGGTAGTCAGAAAGTCATGACATATTTTTTTCTATGCAAAAATGCATCATGACTTTTCCAATGACCTAATATATTCCTCCAGCCCCACATCCAAAAGAACAAAACAGTCAGGCTATCTCTAGATAAAATCTGAGCATAAGAAAAACCTTTTTTCCAATCTCTTTGTCTTTTCCTTCCAGCTCTGTTTACTCCCGTTCCTGATTATGTTCACATTCAGTCCCCCTATAACCCTCTTTCATGATGTTTCTTGCATCTCATCATCGACTAACCATCAACTAAATTAACTGCCAATCCTCAGTGACACCGTAAATTGCTAAAGATGGAGATACTTTCTCTCCCAAAGATATGTGCAGATTCATAAAATCTCTCTTTTGGTATCTCACCAAGCAAGAGGAGAACTACTTGTGGGTATGGATTTAGTCATTTAGCATAGATATCTATACCATTCACTCAGAAGCTTGGCGCACTGAAAAATAATTTTGTTCAAGATTTAATCTTGACCAGAATATACTTATTCCAAGGAATGTGCTTTATTGTTGCTATCTAGAAATTCAAGCAGCTGCTTTCCTGGCGTGCTCATTCTTTAGAAATTATCCACGTAGTCTACGTAGAAGAAAAACAACTTGTTATTACTTCCTCCATTGATGGCTCGGTAAGGTAAGCAAGGTGACTCCATTCAAAAATGCATCATGACTTTTCCAATGACCTAATATATTCCTCCAGCCCCACATCCAAAAGAACAAAACAGTCAGGCTATCTCTAGATAAAATCTGAGCATAAGAAAAACCTTTTTTCCAATCTCTTTGTCTTTTCCTTCCAGCTCTGTTTACTCCCGTTCCTGATTATGTTCACATTCAGTCCCCCTATAACCCTCTTTCATGATGTTTCTTGCATCTCATCATCGACTAACCATCAACTAAATTAACTGCCAATCCTCAGTGACACCGTAAATTGCTAAAGATGGAGATACTTTCTCTCCCAAAGATATGTGCAGATTCATAAAATCTCTCTTTTGGTATCTCACCAAGCAAGAGGAGAACTACTTGTGGGTATGGATTTAGTCATTTAGCATAGATATCTATACCATTCACTCAGAAGCTTGGCGCACTGAAAAATAATTTTGTTCAAGATTTAATCTTGACCAGAATATACTTATTCCAAGGAATGTGCTTTATTGTTGCTATCTAGAAATTCAAGCAGCTGCTTTCCTGGCGTGCTCATTCTTTAGAAATTATCCACGTAGTCTACGTAGAAGAAAAACAACTTGTTATTACTTCCTCCATTGATGGCTCGGTAAGGTAAGCAAGGTGACTCCATTCTGTGAATTCAAGGTTTTGAATATGAGAAGTAAAATATTTTAAACTGAAGTTGAACTATACAGCTAAAATACAATCTTAGTGAGCTGATTAAATAAAAAGGTTGCACAAAAGGGCTTTGAAAAGATGGTCATTTATTTAGAATTCTCTTTCACGCCCAAGGAAATGAGATGCCATGTTCCTCCATGCTAAAGGGATAATAAATATTTTTAAGAATTATTTTAATCTATTTTATACATTCAATCACTGTACATCACTACAGCCTGTAAAATGAATTTACCCAACATGAACCCACTTCCCACCAGTCCAGCTGAAGATATCATACACATTATTATCAACAGACAATCCTCCATTTCTGTGTCCCTCAAATGTCTTCCCTATTTTCATCCTTGATTCCTTTCTTCTCACTCTCTCCCATCTCCTGCCCTCTTCCCACACTGTCTCAAGTATCTGTAACCATCTGCCATAAAGTGTGAACAGTCAGTATATATTAAGTATTTTCAATAGAACTGTTTTGCAGGATTCTCAAAGAATTAAGCAAGGTAGGTATCTTAGTGAACTAGACTCAAACCCAGAAAAGGTTACCGAAGGAGGTTCAAAATCAGGAGACATCAAAAAGTGACAACTGGGCCAGCTGATGATGTGGTGGTTAAGGCAGCTGGATCCCACAGGGTGGACTGCAGCTTGAGAAACATGCTAGGTACATATGCATGCATACCCAAAACCCCAACAGGGAGAAGAAATGGAGAAGGGGCTGTGGTGTGACTTCTCTCCATTTCGGATGCTTTCTTATTTTCCCTCTCTCTCTTAAAAAACCCCGGGAGGGCATGCATCCCCTTCCAAATTAAAAAAAAAAAAAAGTGACAATTCTGAGGAAAGCGAACCTATTTTACTGACAATGTAATTGATTTTATAAAGTCTACTTGTTTTTAATTGCCTAGATAATGCTAGAGACATATGTACAAAAAGCTGAAAGTACATACATATATAAAAGGAAAGGAAATACTGTGGTAAGTCTAGAGATAAATTGCTGCATATTGAAATGGCTTAAAGATCATGGTAATGAATTACTGTCTTAAATGAATGAAGTTAGGTAAGATTAAGAGAGGTATAGAGGCCTTACAATGCATTGGAGAGTTTACACATAAAATGAAGAGAAAGGAGTATGTCATGTTATAAAAAAAGCCACTGGGCTGAAATCGAATGGACCCAGGCTAACACAGCCTTGCTGCTAGAATACTGTCAGGGACAAGGCCCTGTAGTGTCTAGTAGTCACTGTGACGGATTTGGATCTTTCCCCTGAAAGAAATAGACACTGGAGGGTTTTAAGCAGAGGAGTAACATGATAGGACTTTTATTTTCTTTTAAAGAATTATTTTATTTAACTTTATTTATTTTAATTAGACCAGAGAAGGACAGAGCAAGGGAGTGAGAGAGAGAGAGAGAGAGAGAAAGAGAGCATGCCCAAGTAAGCTGCCAGGTTGGAGGTATCGAACCACAGTTGGCTGGGTGGGAGTCCAATGCCCTTAACCACCATGCCACCTGCCGACCCCCTGACTTTTATTTTTGAAAGACAGTGTGTGAGGAATGGATTACAAAGCAGTAAAAGTGGGAGCAAAGAGAAATCCATAGCACGGGGCCAGCAGAAGATGTAGTGATTATGTCACTGGAGTCTCACGTGGCCAACCGCAGTTCGAGTCCTGGACTGGGTAGCTTGAAAACAACACTGGTGCATGTGTGTGTATGCCCAAGATCCCAAGAGGAGAATGGAAGAGAAGAGATTTCTCACTTTCCCTCTCACTGTCTCTGTCTCTTTTTCTCTCTCCAGTAAGTGCATGTGCCTTAAGGCAAAAAACTCTTAAAAAAAAAAAAAAGAAAATCCATAGCAAACATAGAGACTTAGAGTAGGAAAGTGACAACAATGCTGGAAATAAGTGGGTTAAATTTGAGAGCTATCTAAGAGGTAAAAAAGATGTGAACTTTAACTGGAAGAAAAGGGGGGGGCGAGTAATGAATCCCAAGAACCACACCTATCACATAAAACTAAGTGGATGTTTGTATCACTCATTAGGATAGAAAGCACTAGAAAAGACAAAAATATTTAGAATGTGGGAAGATAGAGAACGTTTAGAAATATTGAGTTCAATGTGAATTCAAGGTCCTATTTGACAAACAGATCCACTCCCTCTCTTGTTTTATTCGTGGGAAAAGTTTAGAACATGAAATTTCATTCTAATAGAGGTTTTTAGCAGCTTTGATCTCTGGGTCTCTGCTCCAGCTTATTTTTAGCTACCTGTCAGCAGAGGTGTTAATTGGAGATGGCAACACACACACACACACACACACACACACACACACACCCCTCTTACATGTGCACATGCCTTGGTTCAGGCTGCTGTAATAAAATACCTTAAACTGAGTAATTTGTAGACAACAGAAATTTTTTTCACAGTTCCAGAGGTATGTATGTCTAACATCAAGGCACCAAGGGGTTCAGCTCGCTTCCATCTTCCTAAATGGCACCCTCAGCTGTGTCTTTACGTGGCAAAAGGGGCAAATGACATCCTTCAGGATTTTTTTATAAGGATGCTAATCCCACTCATGAAGGCAGGACACTCATGACCTAAACATCTCCCAAAGGCTCCATCTCAATACTACTAACTCTAGCTCACACTTTCTAAAGCTTGCTTATCGGAAAGATTATGAATTTTCATAGGTAATAAACTTAACTGAAGCTTATCTGTGAGACACAGAATAGGAAATCAATCTAAAGACAAAATTTCAGGATGGCTAAGTGAAGCTAAGGATGGTGAAGCATCCAAATTAGAGGCCCAGGACATCAAGCTGAGAGGCAGGAGTAGCTATTTGGGAGAGCTCCACATGGTTTAGCAAACAGCATAAAACAAGAGCACCAAAAGTTACTTCAGTTCTGGTTTATAACAGAATCAATTTAAAGTTGTTCTGAAATTAGTCTGCTTCTCTTCTTATGTGTTTGTGTGTGTGTGTGTGTGTGTGTGTGTGTGTGTGTGTGTGTGAGTATATGTGTGTTTTCTGAGATATGGTTGCTATAGAGTGGGCGAGCTCACTAGAGAGAAAGATAGAGACAGAGAGACAGAAATTGAGAAATCACCCCCCACGGGGATGGCCATGCCACATTTCCTCCATTCTCCTCTTGGGATTTTGGGCATGCACACACATGCTCCCAGCAAGAGTTTTAAGTCACTGGCTCTGGGACTTAAACCACAGTTGACTATGTGGGAGTCCAGTGACGTAATCATTATGCCATCTGCTGGTCCCTCTACCTGAGTGTTTTTAAAGAGTTGGTTCATTTCCCTTTGCATAAGGTTCTGGTGAGGCCAGAACATTTCTGTAGTGCTGGGAGTTAAAATATGCAAGAGATAGAAGATGCTGGTGGTAAGTCTTCAGGATGGTGTCAAGTGTGAGGCATCCCAAACGGATACTTCTCCTTCTTCCTTCTCCTTAGCCTTTTGAGGCAGGAAGCCACTTGGACTTGGTAGAATCTACCTTAGTTCCTTCAGCTTTTCCTCTTCCTCCTAGATCACTGCAGTAGGGCACATGATGATTGTTTCCATCACTTGCTTCTCTGAGTGTTAAGAAAAAAATTAATAAAAAACTTCCAAACATGATTTTATCTTTCCATAAGACATAGGGTATATATTCCTGTTAAAGACACTCTGTATTGCATTAAATAAACCACATGGGCTATTTAGTGGAACTTTTTGGAGTGAATCAAAGGTGAAATAATGCATATGCATAAATAACCACTTCTTTTGCCATTCTTTTAAGAAACTCTGTTATAGGGCCAGCAGGTGGCATGGTGGTAAGGCACTGGACTCCCACATAGCTGACCGCAGTTCAAATCCCAGACTTGGTGGCTTACTTTCTCACTCTCCCTTTCTTTCTCTCTCTCTCTCTCTGGTAAAATTAAAAAATAAATAATAACAAATACAATTAATTAAATAAATAAATCTTTAAAAAAATAAATTAAAAAAATTAGTTGTAAAAATTAGTATGGTGTTTCTATAATAGGAATTACGGATGGAGGATGAACGGAATTTGGTAATAGTAAAAGCATCATTAGGTCTCTCCTCCCACAAGCTCTGCTGACATTAACTGACAAAGCAGACAGCTTAGCTACAGCCCATACTTAGGCCTAATCACTGAACAGGCTCTTAGTGTGGGATAGTGTGAATGGTGAGTTTGTCTTAGGGAAAGTGTGTTCCTTATTTTCTGGGTTTGACAAATGGGTATCATAACTACAGATTCAAATCGTGATTTTCCACAAAGGTTGTAGATTAGAATTCTAGCTGTTAAAACAAGGACCAGCAGATGGCTGGCCCAGTTATGTCACTGGACTCCCACGTGGCCAACTGTGGTTCGAGTCTCAGACCCTGTGGTTTGAAAATCACACCGGGTGCGTATGTGTGTGTGCTCAAGATCCTGGAGAAGAATGAAGGAGAAGTGATTGTGGCTTGGCCATCCCCACTGGGGGGGGGGTGACTTCTTACTTTCCCCCTCATTGTCTCTATCTCTTTCTCTCCCTCTGCCCCCTCCCCCCATAAGTGCACACAACCTAAGGCAAACCCCCTCAAAAGGAAAGTGTACATTGTGGGGCCAGCAGGTGTTGTGGTGGTTAAGGGCACTGGACTCCCACATGGCTGACCACAGTTCAAGTCCTGGACCTGGTGGCTTGATTTCCCACTTTACCTCTCTCTCTCACTCTGCCCCTCTCTGGTCAAATTAAAGTAAATAAATAAATAAAGTTAAGTAAAATAATTCTAAAAAAAAAAGTTCACATTGTGATTAGCTCGATAGATTTAATAAGAAGAGTCTTGGATTACAATTTAAAATCTTTGATGGACTATTGCAAATCTATATAAATGATCTAATGAACAGGATAACTTCCACTGAATTTTCTAGTTACTTTCTCCTCCTTTCCTTTATTGTCCCTTAGGCTTTGGAATGCCTTCAGCGGTCATTACTGTGGATATTTTGGACAGCGAAGGATCTTTGAACTGTCACAAACAAGTGATTTCATTTTGCCTTGTGATGTTACTGAATATCCCATAGAAATAAAAGAGGAAAGCAAGTTCACAGAGAAACAGCAAAAATATGAATATCCTCTGATATTTGACCGAGAAAGGTAAAACCCTTGATTTTTCTTTTTGTGGACTGACACGAATTAAACTATTATGATGCTGTGACACTGTGCTAGACTTGAAGAATTCAACAGTGAAAGGCCCAGAACTTTTCAATAGGTTTTTAGTCCAATGAAAGAAAGAAATTATGTAAATGAAAAGTTGTAATTCAGTATAGTAGCACTTCTAGGAACAGCTAATTCTTTTTTTCTGATAGAGAAAGAGAATAACAGAGAGGTAAATAGGATTTAACCAAACAAGATCAAAGAGTCAATTTCCTGAACAAAGTCACCAAATAATGAGAGTCTATGATAAAGTCTTTTGAGATTTTAGAGTTCAAGGGGCATGTAGGGAAAACATGATAGGAGATAAGTCTATAAAATAGGGGCCATATTATAAGGGGCATTTCTTGATGGGCTAATATAAAAATTTTAAACTTCAGAGAATTAATGTAATAAGATATATGAGAAGAAAAATAGGTCTGAAAGCAAAGGTAATGAGTATGATTTGGCACAGGTTTAAGTTAGAGATGCTTGTGGTATATCCAGGTGGATATGTTAATGAGTATTGAGAAAGACCCATCTGGAGCTCCTAAAAACGGTCGAAGCTATAGATGAAGTTATTGGAGTCATCAGCATAGTAGTATTTTCACAGGAGATGTAGTATAGATTACTTTTTAAGACAGGCAAATAGCCCTAAGTTGAAGAAGAGTTTCATGAGGTTGTTGGTTTGTAGGGTTGACTTGAGCATGCTTACAAGTTTAGAGAAGGGAGTATTTCCCTGAAAGAGCATAGACTGTTAGAGGGCAGGGGCTCTATGCTTTTGCAAATTTCAGTCCTGGTATTGGGTATGGTCAGGCCTTTGTTACAATGGAAGAAATCAGTACTCAACTGAGCTTTCAACATCAGCAAAGCTTAGCCCTAGATAGTAGGTGTCTAAATGAGTAGCTCTCACGGGACATGATCTACCTCAGCTAATGACATCCAGCAGACCAAAACGGAAGAAGCCAATGAGGATGAGTCCCAAATGGGAAGAATCAGAAGAGTCATCAGAAATAAAGTCCTTTGGGGAAGTCCTAAGTGAAGCAAAATGGACAAGACTCAAGGCCATTAAATGGTAGAAAGGTAGGGTAGCAAATAGAAACTGAAACTAAGAATCAAAAGCCATAAAGAATTCAGTTTAAAACAGGGGCAATGTGAGAACAATCAAGAAGGGTTCCGGGGTGAGTGACAAAACCCCACTGGAGTGTTCAAGGTTTGTCTTACCTGGTCAGTAAGGAGTACTGGAGAAGAGGAGGGTTGGCTAAAATGAAACAGGGGTGTAGATAGCCACGCCTCACCAGATGTAGTAAAATTTACCAAGCAAACTTGATCATTCCTACATTTTGAGTAACTGCTTAGCCTTGAACATCATGCCTCTTAGCACTTGAGATATTACTCTGTGTTTTCTTCACTCTACTGTGAGTCTCTTGCAGACTGGCTCTTTGTTTTATATCTTTGTACCCCAGTCCTCAGCTCAGTGCCTATCACACAGTAGGTTCTCAAATAAAGAATGATTAATGGAGAATATTATAAGCAGAAAGAATGGATATAAATCATAGATAAATAAATAAGGGTATGGCATATTTGTGATAGCTAAAATGTATGCTCAAATGATTATTTATTACTAAGTAATTAGGGATTGTCTGTAGCAAAATGGCACTATTCTGTAGAATGACTCCATCTCAGGACTTATTATTTGTATCTTAAAAATGTTTTAATGTGACTTTCTAAATGTATGTGTAAGTAGGTTTTAACTATTGGGGAAGCTTTCCTGATTAACATAAAAGTCAGGCATTGAATTTATATTTATATGTATATATATTATATATTTTAACGATTCTTATTGAACTTGTCTCTGGATACATTCAGACTAAGTAGAAATTGCTGTTTTTTCTCTAGAGGGAAATCTGAGAAATTAAGTGGAATAAAAGTTAGGTGCAGAGGTGGCATCTCTGGGGCTGGTGCCATGGGAACCAGGGAATGGGGGCCATTGAGGGAGAATATTTGTTTAGTAGGCAGAGAACAAAAGGTATGGGTATGTATTTAACATTTTTTTCTTGTACCTTTATATACAGATGGAAAAAAATGAGCTCTTTGTCTCTACTTTTCAAACGGACACCTCCCAAAGCCTTTGAAGTGGAACAGGATTTTAAGTTTTTCAAGTCTCTGTCTTCTCCCAAGGTAGAAAAACAAATAAATAAACTACAAAAGAAAAGACAACACGAGCCATCAGGTGGTGATGGAGGTTGAGGTGGCTGGATCTCAAATGGCCAAATGAGCAGTGAAGTCCCAGACTTGCACTTTGAGAGACATGTCAGGCACCTGTGTGTGTGTGCCCAAAATCCCCAGAGGAGAATGGAGAAGAGATTGGCATGGCCACCCCAGGATGTGTGTGTGTGTGGGGAGGATTTGTCACTATTTCTCTCTTTCTCTCTGGCAAGCACAAAAAAGATATAAGAAAAATGGAGAAAAAAAAAAAAAAAACTTTGCTTTTGCTTTACTGAACTCAGGTATGTCCAGCAATATTGCACATTAATTTTCCATTGCTGCTATTACTAATTACTACAAATTTGGTGGCTTAAACAATACAAATTAATATCGCTCAATTCTCTAGATCAGACACCTGACCTGGATTTCAATGGGCTAAAACTGAGGTATCACCAGAGCTGTGTTTCTCTCTGAAGACTCTAGGAGAGACCATATTCCTTAAGTCTGTGGCACTTCTTCCCTCTTCTTTAAGCCAGAAAGGTTATGTCTTTCTGACCACGTGATCACATGTTTTTCTAACCCAGTGTGAAAGATTCTCTGGCTTTTTTTTCTTTTCGAGAGGATTTTGCTACAGGGTGCGTGTGCTCACCAGAAAAACAGAGAGAGACAAAGAAATAGAAAGCAAGAAATCACCCCCCTCGGGGGGATGGCCATGCGGCAATCCCTTCTCCAGTGACATAGCCATCAATACCAACTGCTGGTCCCAAGATTCTCTGCCTTTAAATATTCATGTGACTTGATTGGGCCTGCCTAGATAATCCAGGATAAACTTCCCATCTCAAAGGTTCTTAACATTAATCACATCTGCAAAGTCCCTTCGGCCAATAAGACAACATATTCACAGGTTGAAAGTGAAGAGACTAGGTGTGGATGTCTTCGGTAGCCATTACTCTACCTTTCTTAGATACACTTTTCTTTAGTATGGAATTAGGACATAAAAACGTACTGCTCTTCATTCTATTTCTATTTTTAACACTTCTAAAGAATGGATATAGTGTGAGTCTTTAGGCTAAGGTTTGGCCTTAATTAAATTTATTTCCTCAAGATCTTTCACAAAGTAACCAAACTGATTTCTAAGTGTGTCCCCCTTTACTAATCTACAGTGATCTTCTTTTCTACAAATCACACTGATTGTTGTTTCCCTAAGCATTTCCATCCGTCTTCTGCCCCTACAGTTCCATCTACCTGGAGTGTCCTTGTCATATCTCCAACCTCTCTCCATCTGTCCAAGTTCACCCTCCTTTGTAACATATGGCTGACAAAATATCAGTATCCAGCATATGCAAAGAATTCTAAAGATCAATGAGAAAAAAGGCAGTCCAATTTAAAAATGGTTAAAAGGGCCAGTCAGTGGAATGGTGGTTAAGACAGCTGATTCCACATGGCTGACTTCATGGTTTTAGTCCTGGGCCCAGCAACTTGAAAAACAAGTTGGGTGCATGTGTATGAGTGCCCAAAATCTTGAGAAGAGAATGGAGGAGAAGGGATCATGCTGTGGACATTCCCCTCTGGGGAGTAATTTCTCAAAACTAAAAGAAAAAAAAAGTTAAAAAATTATATAGATACTTCGCAAAAGAAAAAAAATGCCATTAAACACATTGAAAAGGGTACTGGCAGTGGTAAGGTGGTGGTACAGCCAATCCACACGGGAACATACTGGGTTTGTGTCTGAGACCTTTCCATACATGACGGCACATGCATGTGTGCCCATAATCCTGGCGAGCTGAGGTTGCTGTTGAATCTTGGTATGGGGATCCTGTTAAGGCTGTTTATCTCTTTATCCCTCTCTTTCTCTATCTTATGAATTTAATTAATTAATTATTTTTTAAAAAACACATGAAAAGGGGACCAACAGTTAGCGTAATGGCTATGTCGCTGGACTCCCACGTAGTCGACCGTGGTTCGCATCCCAGACCCGGTGGCTTAAAACTTACTCTGGGCGCGTGTGCGTGTGTGCCCAAGATCCCGAGAGGAGAATGGAGGAGAAGGGATTGCAGCGTGGCCATCCCCTCTGGGGGGGGGGGTGATTTCTCGCTTTCTGTCTCTCTGTCTCTCTCTGTCTGTCTGACGAGCGCACGCGCCCTATAGCGAAAAACCTCTCCAAAAAAAGAAAAAAAAAAAAAAAAAACACAGGAAAAGATGTTCAGCTCATTAGTAAATATGGGAATGAACATCAAGAATTTTATGGGATACCCTTTTAGACCTACCAACTTGGCAAATACCAAAAAGCCTGACAGTATCAAAGGCTGGTATGCGTGTGGCACAAGTGGAACACTAGTCTGCTGGTAGGTGGTAGTGTAAACTGGTAGAGCCAACATGCAAAACAGGATGGCATATCAAGTGAGCTTGAAAAGAGTCATGACCTACTAAATGTATCCCCTGGGGAAACCCTTGAACATGTGCTTGAAAGGTACGAGAATGGTCGAAGTAGTACAGTGTAATGGCACATACATTCTGGCGTATTAATAAAGGAATGGTATAAAGCAGTGCAAATAAATGAACTAGGGTAACATCTACATGAGTCAATGTTGCTACTGAATGAGTCATGTTTTGCCTAAATATATAATGATTTCAATTGTGAAAAGTCGTGAACAGATAAAAACCAAACAAAATACTGGTTTGACAGAGCATATAAAGTTAAATACATAAAAGCAAGGAAATTAAAAACCCAAATTCAGGATAGTCATTAATGTCTGAAGGCAGATGAACAGGAGTGAAGCCAGAGATGAAGCCAAGAAACTGCATATTGAGAGCTTCAAAGTGGAGGGCATTGTTCCAATTTGTATAGCAGGGCCGGGGGTTCACCTGTGTTCCTTATGTCATTATTCTCTAACAGTGTCTACTTTGTATTTAACATTACATATTTTTCAAGTAAGGCAATTTTCAAAAACCCCACTTTTCGTTCCAAAAGGAACCCAGATAACTTTCTTTCCTGAAGACAGAATGACAGGCAGGAAAGGTGTGGGATAAGGATTCTAATAGACTTAGTTTTTAGATAAGTAGTTTTATTTCATTTCTCATCTGAAGATATCTCAAAGAGTCATTGTGAGGATAAAATGAGAAAATCTATACCAGTGATCTTTCAGATTCTCAATAAATGTGAGTTCCACCTTCCCCAAATGTCCCAGTCTCTGCTTCATGTCTTTTAACTCAATCACCTGGCATGCTCTACACCAAATAGGAATATATTGTGTAATTACCTTTACTTCCCACCCCCACCACCAGGTCATGAGCTCTTTATGGGCAAAGATGTGTGCATAGTATGTACCAGATACTCCTTTGTGTTGAATAGGATTATAACAGTACAACTCAGAAATCACTGGTACAGGTTGAATATCCCTAATCCAAAAATCTAAATATCTAAAATGCTCCAAAATTTGAAACTTTTTGAATGTTAACATAATGCCTCAAGTGGGAAGGTCTACACCTGACTTGATGTGATGGATCACAACCAAAATGCTACAATACAAAAATATTCTATATTCAGGCTATATGTATATAAGGTATAGATTAAGAGAATTTTGTGTTTAGACTTGTGTCTGATCCCCAAGATATCTCATTGTGTCTATGCAGATGTTCCAAGAAATCCAAAACCTAAAATACTACTAGGCAAGGATTTTGGATAAGGGATATGTAGCTTTTACTAACTTTTAATATTCTCTTTCAATTTAGAGATAAGTCATTTTCTTAAAGAATTATTTAATAATTTTAATTATTTTTAAAATTTGACTAGAGAGAGAAAGAGATCTGGGAGTTGAACTGCGGTCAGTAATGTGGGAATCCAGTGCCTGAACCACCATTTCCTCTAAGAAATCAGTTTTTTAAAAGTAACTGACACATTTAACTAACTTTGGGACATCTTTAGAAAGGTTTGTAAAGCCCTTGAAACAGTGGAATGCTCCAAATTTGACAAACCTGGTCCTCTTCTTACCTCAGTGGGTTGGTAAAATAACAAAGTCCCAATGCCAAAATTGAGTTGAAATGCTTTGTACTTAGGATTCTGATTTTTCCAGAGAATCTTGTTTGTCTATTTCTTTTCATTCTCAATTATGTAATATGTATCTATTCATTTCTTTTCTGTTAATTTCCTTTTGACATATTGTTACCAGTAATAATAATAGAATGATACTAAATCTTCCATGTAAGTAGCACCTCACTGTATATGTGATCTTGTTTGATTCTTGTAACTAGTCAACATGCAGCTAATAAATGAAAGAGGTGGGGCCAGCAGGTGGCATTCTCGTTAAGGCTCTGAACTCCCACATGGTAGACCGTGGTTTGAGTCCTGAGTCCAGTGGCTTGAAACTCTCATTGTATGTGTGCACATGCATGCCCAAAATCTCAAGAGGCCAATGGAGGAAAAGGTATTGCAGCATGGCCATCCACCCTGGGGGATGATTTCTGTTTCCCTTTTTCTCTTTCACAAGTGTACACATCCTATAGCAGAAAGAACTCTCAAAAATAAATAAATAAAATAAAGAGTCAGGATTTGAACCCAGGTATTTTGCCACAATGGGATGTGCCCTTTTCATTTAAGCATTCTTTCCTTCATTTTACAGATTCGAAGATATGCCTTAGAAGGGTTCATGACTGAAAACAGAGAAGCGGGGATTGTTTTTGGTTCTCTTCCTATATACAGGGTGAGTTGGTGGTTCCTAGGACTAGACTAGTAACAGAAAAATAGTAACTCTGAGATCTCATTCCTGACTCTGGGCTACAAAGCAAGGCTGGAGAAAATCACATCCAATTCCAGAGAAGTCTTGGATTCTGGGTATCAGTAGCCTAGATCACTTGCCAGTGTCATTCCACATGGTAGTTATTTTGAACTTTACACTGAGGCTTATCACCTACGGGATAAAATGCAAATGATCAGTATGGCATATAAACCTTCCTTGATCTGGCCTTTGATAGAAGCGAATGACCTCCTTTTCCACCACATTCTCTCTACATTCCCAATACTCAAGAAATGCCCTATGACATGTCTTTTTAAAAAATTTTCGAAAAGAATTATTTAATTTTATGTATTATTATTTTAATTCACCAGAGAGAGAAAAAAAGCAAGCTGCCATGTCTAGGACTCAAACCACAGTTGGCCATGTGGGAGTCCAGCACCTTACCCCTATGCTACCTGCTAGCCCAAGTATCACTTGTTTTTACATTACTTCTGTGACTATACTTGGGTTACCTTCTCCCCAGGACTCATTCACCCCTTGTTTCCTTCCAAATTCATATCCATCCTTCATATCTCTACCCCAGATAACCTCAATTAAATAACTAATTAATAAACCTATGAAATAATAAACCAAAGTTTTTAACCTAACTTCTATCTTAAATTTAACATTTTTCCCAAGAACATGTTTATCACAAGTATCAAACACTTATGCTAACAGATGATGCTAATGGTGAACTATCAAGAATTAATAGTGGGCAACTGGAGGGCCAGCAAGTGGCCTGGTGGTTAAGGCACTGGACTCCCACATGGCCAACTATAGTTAGAGTCTTGGATCTTGTGGCTTGAAAATCATGCCAGGCACATGTGCATGTATGCCCCAAATCCCAGGAGAATGGCAGAAAGGGGATTATAATGTAGCAATTCCCCCGGGGGGGGGGGGTGAGTTTTCACTTTCTGTCTCTCTGGCAAGTGTAGATACCCTATGGCAAAAACCTTAAAAAATACATAGTGAGCAATTGGGAAGGAGGGTATATTCTGAAGAAGCTAGGCCTTCTCACTTTTCACTCCCCCATCAAGGCAATTTACTTGCATATATCTGACTATTTATGGTTTCCAGGTCCCAAGCCCCACTACTTTAAGATTCCTTCCACTTATTGGTTCAGAAGCACAAAGGGAATCTTCAGATGGCATTGTAGGAAAGAAGAAGGGAGGTCATAGTCTACACGAAAAAGTAAGTTAGTACTAATTCCCTAGTTAATTAATTCATGCACTCCGTTTCTGTAAAGTTGTTTTTTTTTTTTTATACTACTCTGCTCCCAGAAACATTCTGCACCTAAACTTATTTCAACTGATATTTTAAAAATAAATATTCCAGGACCAGCAGTTGGCATAATGGCTATGTCACTGGATTCCCATGTAGTCAACTGCGGTTTGAGTCCTGGACCCGGTGGCTCAAACTCATGCCAGGCACGTGTGCGTGTGTACCCAAGATCCCGAGAGGAGAATGGAGGAGAGGGGATTGCAGCATGGCCATCGCCCCTGGGGAGTGATTTCTCATATATATATATATATATTCCAGACATGTGTGTTAGCTCTGTGAGATGGAAATCACAGATTTGCTGGACAGAGAGGAAGAAAAATCACATAGGCCATATCTGCCTAAACTGATGAAGGTTTTCTAGAGCTTCACTGAAATTCACTGAGCTGTTTTAGAAGGCAGGTGGTTTAACACAACAAAGCCGAGGGTCCTGGAACCATCCTTGTTTCTTAATCTTATTGGTACCTACAGGATGGAACTTGGACATCAATAAGTATCTGGCTCATTCACAAGAATTTTTCCCACATATTAACCAGAATAACTAACATATAATGCTTTACAGTTTGCAAAGTATTTTTATAAATCATTCCTTTGAATGATTTATAAAATGATTCCTTTGCAGCACAAAGAAAATGTTAGATTCATCTTAGAACTATTTTAAAAAAGGAGCCTAGAACAAAGTCAGTGGCTTGCCAGAGATAATTTATGAGTTAAGTGACAAGCTGAGATCTACTCTGGCCCCAAATTTCAGGCTCATGCTGTTGTACCGTATTACACCATAATGTCCTACAATTCAACCCTTTCACTCCTCTCCTGGTTCTGGAAGCTTGCATGGGCCTAACTGCACCTGGGGCCATTTAACCCAACATTAAAATAGAACATCATGAAGAGGAAGATCTAGCACATAGTAATTTTATAAAGCCTCCTTACTGTAATGTCAGATTAAAAACAGAAAGGAGATGGCTCTTATTGTCTGTGCCTAATTCAATAATAGATAAAAACCAACAATGACAGTAACAACAACATTTAAAAGAGGCCTTATATAATTAATATAGAAAACTTGATCATAATTTTGTTAGGTTGCGCACTTAATGAGAATATGAATATTCATATTACTATTAGTCCTCAGCTCTGTTAATTAGTCATAAGAGTTTTGGCAACAGGGATTTCGACCATGGAAGACCCTCTGCCTAGACTTCACCCTCTGCTCCCCAGTCTAGCCAGGAGCCAGGATAAGCAGCAGCCATCTATATTTGAGTTCTGAGCAGTTTTCATTTTTTGACAAAAAAATTTTTTCTTCTTTCTTTTTATTTCCTCCTCTTTTTTTTTTTTCCTTTTGTTTTTACCTTTCTCATTCTTCTGCTAGCCTCCATACATTGATTTTCTAGAAAGGTCTAGATGCTCAGTAGCCAAATATCTGAATACTTTTAGAATCAGATTAATCCTCAATTTGCATTGAATCAGTTGTACAAAGGGAGGAAAAACAGTACTGTCTTCAGACTACAGGTCAACTCTTGCATTCCTCTGAATGCTCAGATTTAACTCCAAAAAAATAGGAAAACATGTATAATCCATCATATGACCAGAAACCACTGCAGAGGCACAAGAAATATGAGAAACAAAGAAAATATCTCTTCTTTAATGGAAAAGAATAACTCCTCTGCCTCCACAAGGAATACAAGGGAACTCATGGAAATGTCAGGTAAAGAATTTAAAATATTCATAGTGTCAAAGCTAACAGAGAAGCAAGAGAATAGACACAACCACCTCCAGAAGATACAGGAGAAAAGAGACACTGAGATCTAGGAGGTGACGAAATTCGTGCATGATCTGAAAGAGGAGATATACATCATAAAAAAGAGTCAAACATAATTGTTTACATAATTGTAATATAGGAAATCAAAACTTCCATTGAAAATATCAAAAGCAGATTAGATTATACAGAAGATCAAATCTCAGATATAGAATATAGAACCTCTGACCTAGAAAAATTCAACAAAAAGACTGAGATTAAAAAAATAAAAAACAAACAACAACCTGACAATAGCATGTGAGTAATACTAGATACTGTTAAATGCCCAAACATCCAGATCATCGGTATCCCACAAGGTAAAGAAACTGACATGGAAATTGATCATCTATTCCATGAAATCCTGGAAAAAAACTTTCCAAACTAGAGAGGCACTCAAATACCCAAGAAATACAAAAAAACCCACATGGAATTGACCCAAGAAGATCTTCCTCAAGGCATATCATAGCTAGATTGACCAAAACCACAGAAAGAGACAAGATACTAAAACTGGTAAGAGAGAAACGTCAAGTTACTTTCTAAGGATATCCCATAAGGCTCATGTCGGATCTCTTGTCAGAAACAGTGCAAGCAAGGGAAAAATGGAAAAATATACTCAAAGTGTTAAGTGAAATACAATTTCAACCAAGAATACTACATCCGGCAAGATTATCCTTCATATGGGAAGAAAAGCCCGAAACATTCTCAGATAAGCAAAACCTGAAAGAATTTACCAACACCAGATCAGCCCTTCAAGCAGTGTTGAAGGGAGTCCTATACCAGGAACACTAAAGACAGACAGAAGTAAGAGAACAAGAAATGACCAAGAAAAAGACCAACTTAATGGTAGGGATAGGTTCAGAAATATCAATAATAATGCTGAATGTTAACTTGCAGAGTTTAAATGGAAAGATCAGACCACAGTAACACTGCACTTTCAATAGAAGAGATATTAATTATGTGACTCTGAACTAGTGAAATTGAATTTTTGACTTTAGACTAAAACATTACTGATTTTCTTCAATGCTTTGATTTCCAAATTTGAGGACTTTACTCTTCCCTTGAACTGTTGATAGGTTCATCTACCTACTATTTGAACTGAATCCTAACCTTTTTCCTGGCTTTAACTTTTAAGCAAATTTCTGTTAAAATTTTTAAATTTTGATCTATTAAAACGAAAACTTTTTTTTTGAAATTAAAAAAATGCATTGAAAAAGACTTATTAACACCTATTTAATGACTGCAGTAAGCTATCTAGCCCAGGCAAGGTACTACTTTATAGTATGTTCACTTTACTCACTGAGGTTTATGCCTAAAGTCAAACATGTGTTCATAAATATGTATATATCAGCTGTGCTTGCTATTGAAAGTCTTTAATTAAGATCTTTAGCAAATCAATAAAATGTGGGGGGAAAAAAGGCATGGAAAGCAACTGTACATACCAGAGACAGTGTGGTAGAAGGGGGGGAGTTCGCAAAGGGTGAGAGTTAGGGAATCAAGGGGGTGAGGCAAAATATATAAGAAACAAGAAATAGAAAATGATTTGTTAATGATACATGTATGTAATATCCTTGATTGAACCAATATACGAGCTACACTGAATGGAAAATCTCATTTTGTATACTATATTGATGTACAGTGAATGAGTGTAAATAAATAAATAAATAGATAAATTAAAAAAGGAGTTTTGGCAACACAAGAGTTTTCTATAAAAATAATATACTGGGTCATTGAGAAAGCCATGACGCATTTCTGCATAGAAAAAACAGAAAAATATATCATGATGTTCCTGACAACCTAATAATTTACTTTTAACTGTTTTAAGTAATGGGTGAAACATAGTAGTATAAATAACCTAAAACTAAAAGGGTATCCAAAAAATATTTGCACTGGGTTCTATAATTCCTATCTTTTATGCCCACATTTGCATTATTACTTAAAACTTTGCCTCATCTGATATTAAATAGATTTTACATTCTCTATGTATAAACACTAATTGACAGAATGAACATGGCCAAATATGTCTTATGTGCCAGAGAGAAGACAATACAGAATTAAAACTTAACTAATCATAGTTAATATACATAATGGCTATTGTGTACTCAGATAACCATAAATTGACTCTTCTGCATTAATTTTATCAGATATCACAAAGAGTAATCAATTATCTGCCCAAACACAATGGAATTTTCAATATTTCTGATGTCCTAGTAGACACTTCACTTTCTCTTAAACATTTTGATAGGTCACTGACCACATAAGAAAGTAAAAAATGTAGATAGCTCCACTTACTTGCAGAAAAAGGATCATAAAACCATCATTAAAAAGTCCCTTCTGGTTTAGCCAAAAAAATTATTAAGCTGCTAGACTTCCACATGGCAGACTGCAGTTTGAGTCTAAGACCTGATGGACTGAAAATCATACCAGGGCATGTGTGTGTGTGTGCATGCCCCAAATCCCAGGAGAATGGAGGAGAAGGAACTGTAGTGAAGCCATACCCCTGGGGAGTGACTTCTCATTTCCCTCACACACCTTATGGCAAAAAAAAAAAAAAAAAAAAGTGTGGAAACATACCCAATCAGAAAAATACTGAGTTGGAAAAGTCACAATGTGTTTGTTTTTGTTTTAGTTCGATAAGATTTTATTTAAAAATTTGCAAAGCTGAAGGAGGGATCTGATCTTACCTTTTTCCTGGCTTTAACTTTTAAGCAAATTTCTGTTAAAATTTTTAAATTTTGATCTATTAAAACGAAAACTTTTTTTTTGAAATTAAAAAAATGCATTGACAAAGACTTATTAACACCTATTTAATGACTGCAGTAAGCTATCTAGCCCAGGCAAGGTACTACTTTATAGTATGTTCACTTTACTCACTGAGGTTTATGCCTAAAGTCAAACATGTGTTCATAAATATGTATATATCAGCTGTGCTTGCTATTGAAAGTCTTTAATTAAGATCTTTAGCAAATCAATAAAATGTGGGGGGAAAAAAGGCATGGAAAGCAACTGTACATACCAGAGACAGTGTGGTAGAAGGGGGGGAGTTCGCAAAGGGTGAGAGTTAGGGAATCAAGGGGGTGAGGCAAAATATATAAGAAACAAGAAATAGAAAATGATTTGTTAATGATACATGTATGTAATATCCTTGATTGAACCAATATACGAGCTACACTGAATGGAAAATCTCATTTTGTATACTATATTGATGTACAGTGAATGAGTGTAAATAAATAAATAAATAGATAAATTAAAAAAGGAGTTTTGGCAACACAAGAGTTTTCTATAAAAATAATATACTGGGTCATTGAGAAAGCCATGACGCATTTCTGCATAGAAAAAACAGAAAAATATATCATGATGTTCCTGACAACCTAATAATTTACTTTTAACTGTTTTAAGTAATGGGTGAAACATAGTAGTATAAATAACCTAAAACTAAAAGGGTATCCAAAAAATATTTGCACTGGGTTCTATAATTCCTATCTTTTATGCCCACATTTGCATTATTACTTAAAACTTTGCCTCATCTGATATTAAATAGATTTTACATTCTCTATGTATAAACACTAATTGACAGAATGAACATGGCCAAATATGTCTTATGTGCCAGAGAGAAGACAATACAGAATTAAAACTTAACTAATCATAGTTAATATACATAATGGCTATTGTGTACTCAGATAACCATAAATTGACTCTTCTGCATTAATTTTATCAGATATCACAAAGAGTAATCAATTATCTGCCCAAACACAATGGAATTTTCAATATTTCTGATGTCCTAGTAGACACTTCACTTTCTCTTAAACATTTTGATAGGTCACTGACCACATAAGAAAGTAAAAAATGTAGATAGCTCCACTTACTTGCAGAAAAAGGATCATAAAACCATCATTAAAAAGTCCCTTCTGGTTTAGCCAAAAAAATTATTAAGCTGCTAGACTTCCACATGGCAGACTGCAGTTTGAGTCTAAGACCTGATGGACTGAAAATCATACCAGGGCATGTGTGTGTGTGTGCATGCCCCAAATCCCAGGAGAATGGAGGAGAAGGAACTGTAGTGAAGCCATACCCCTGGGGAGTGACTTCTCATTTCCCTCACACACCTTATGGCAAAAAAAAAAAAAAAAAAAAGTGTGGAAACATACCCAATCAGAAAAATACTGAGTTGGAAAAGTCACAATGTGTTTGTTTTTGTTTTAGTTCGATAAGATTTTATTTAAAAATTTGCAAAGCTGAAGGAGGGATCTGATCTTTTTTTTAAAAGAAAGCAATTTTCACAGTATATATTTTGCCATTTTAGTTTTGCATTCAATAATGACAGAAAAAGAAGCTTCCGTTCAAGATCCTCACTCCAGCACACTCAATCAGGTGCTCAGCGTCTTGTACAAGATAACAGGTCTCTGGAATAGGAGCTCTCCAGGCACACACACCAGCTCTTATGTTCACTGCTCTACACAGGGACCTGAGAATCCTTAATTTGAAACATGAGGAAAATGTGAAAGAATTCCTTAACTCAATGCCTGCAACAAACCTGTTAACTCTTGATGACTACAAGTATGAGATATCTGAAATTTATAAGATGTTTCACATTTAATGAAACAACTCAATATTAAAAAACATTAGGTCAAGTAACATCCTTCAATGTTTTAAAATGTTACTTAGTAAAACTTACTGAGCAGCACAGTCTTGTACTTGGTATTATGAATTCCTACTGACATAATGGCTACTTGATGATTGAAAGAATTAAAAAAAAAAAGAGAAGAAACTATACATATTGGAATATTAACAATGCCTGTAAGGAGTGTCATGTTTAAAATTTTGTTAACAAAAATTAAACCTGAAAAAGGTCTATAAAAACCAACTCTCATGTTATTTTAAATGATGAGGTAGATTTTTTCCTATGCAGTTAATGTGAAGATAATAAAAAATTGATACAACTTTCAAACCCTCTTTTTTTAAAAAAAATGTTAGTTAATAGTCACTTTCACAAACAAGACTTATTCATAAACTCTGCGGCGGCAAGGTCATACTCAGGCATGTTCTGTACATGATGTGTTATTCAGAGATTCAGCAAATCAGTCTTGGATCAATCAACTCTCTCCAAAAATCAGTGATCCTATTCTTCTGTGTCACAACATACTCTACTACCTCAGTTCCATTTTTGTGATGATAAACCAAATCAAATCTCCCAGGTTCTTTTGAGGCAGGTAAGGGTGAAAGAATTTCTATTTTTACTTGCTGGGTGTCTGGATTGTGGCTTAATACTTTTCCTTCCTTGTAGTCTGAGACATCAGGAGAGTAATTGGATGTTAGTTCCAAAAGTTTAAATGCAATCTTTTCTCCAACTTGAGTAGCAGCTGCTAAGAGCGGTAACAGACTGGAACCTTTCTTGAGAGTCTCACTGGATTCTCTATAATAGTAGATGAGTTTGTTACTATTTCATTTCATTGCTGCTGCTTCTGATAGTCAGTGTTTCTACTTAAGACACAGGAAACAGCATTCCCTCATCCTGGACCTCTCCCCCACAAGCCTGGACCTCTTGACCTCCCCCCCACAAACCTGGACCAGGGGAACAGACATATTAGGAGGAGGTCCAGGAGGCTGTCTGCCACCATTTGTATCAGAAAGGTTCCATCCCACAGCAGTTGGAATCTGTGATAACAGCTCTGATCCAAGCCAGCCTCTTCCTACAGAGAGGCCTATTGTCTTTAGGAAACCTGCAGGGCATTCCAGGGTGCTCTTTAACATCGTGCACTGGTCATCTGACTCTGAACTCTTTGTCAGAACTGGAAGATGATGTTTGGGTAGTCTTGCCTTTGTTGGGGGTAGGGTTAAAGCCAGTTTTTATAGCTGGTTCGTTTGCAGCTGTGTTTTTTTGTAGAGATTCCTTCTTTTGATAACTTGGTCGATAGTTTCTCTGAGGCACTTTGGACCCCAGAGTGACATTTCTGGTCCCATCACTGACTGATTCATGAAAGAGTCAGAGGCCGGGGAGGAATTGGGGTTCTCTTTTGAACAAATGCCTCTGCCGCCTTTCCTTCTGGTTTCAATGACACTGTTTTTAGCAGACCCTTTTGGAGGACTACAGCTCTGTGAGGTCCACCCTTTCACAGCCTGCGCTTTAGGAGATTGGGAATTTTTGGTCTATTTCTTATATTTGAATTTCTCTTTTCTCTTTGGTGATTTTCTTTTGGTCTCTTCATCATCATCACTTACTATGCCACGTTTCTTTCCTTTTTTTTTTTAATTTTTTTTTCCTCCCACTCTGATCTGGTTTTGGTTTGAGATCTAAGGCCTTCTCATGATTCCTATTATTCTGTTGCTGCTTCCAATGTTCCTTTGAATATTTGTAATCCAGTTCAGTTTCTGCAGCCTCCTCCAATTTAAATGTCCGCTTCTTGGCTTTCCTAGGTGATAAATGAGTACCATCACCATTACTGACTACTACAGAATTCTCAGCAATTTCTCTCTCTTGTAGTTTAACTCTGAGGCAGTGGTTCCTCCCCAGGTCTGCACTCTCAGGGGGAGGCAGGAGTCCTTCTCTGTCCCCTCCCTCCCACCAGGTAGAGGCCTAGAAGGGCCCCAGAAGTGAAGCTGACACGGATGAGACTGCTGAAATCCTTGATGACTCAGCATCTGTTTGAATTCACCAGAAGCCAGAAGGCAGTAGAGTGAGGGCTGGCGATGGGGAATCAACTTGAAGCTGTAGCCTAACCATCTCAGAGGCTGCCATCTTGCTCAGTCCATGACGTGTTTTTCTATGCAAAAATGTGTCACGACTTTTCCAATGACCCAAGAGTTAAGAGAAAGAGGGTATATGTATATGACAGCATATGCCATAATTTTTTCAAAGAATTTTTAATGACAGAAATTTTCATCCTTCCATTTTAGCTGAAAAGAGTATATAAACTATAACTCAGTAATATTGCTAATGATAATGGCTAACATTATTTTTAAATCAGTGCACCAATAATCAGTACAATACTTTTGGACTCTTTGACTTATCTTTGTGACACTTTGAGGTAGTTACAGTTACCATCCTCATTTTACAATTTCGAAAACTGAAACAGAGGCTAAATACCTTTAACTGGACTAATATACAGTGTGTTCATACTGGGAGAATTCACTTTACAAGCTGTAGTGATAGTGGTTGAATGTATAAAAAATAAGTAAATAAACAACAACACAAAATAGAGGATAAGTAAGTCATCTAAAATTACAAAAGAAGCAAGTAATAAAGCTGAGATTTAAACCCAACGAACTCAGAGTTGGACACTTAAAAACAATGGAATGTAATTCAGAGATAACGTGAGCCTCTGGGTTAGTTCTGGTCAGAATAATCCATGGGAGTTTTCAAATAATGAACACTGCAGAGCCCCTCCCTTCTCACCATTCTCTGCCTCCTTGCCAGGCTTTATTTTATTTTATTTTTTTCACAACTCTATTCACTACCTGATGCTGCATCATATAAGAATTCTATTTATTTATTTGGAGAGGTTTTTGCTATAGGGCATGTGCACTCGCCAGACAGAGACAGAGAGACAGAAAGTGAGAAATCACCCCCCAGGGGGGATGGCCACACCGCCATCCCTTCTCCTCCATTCTCCTCTTGGGATCTTAGGCACACATGCACACGTGCCCGGCGTGAGTTTTAAGCCACTGGGTCCGGGACTCGAACCACAGTCGACTAAATAGGAGGCCAGTGACATAGCCATTATGCTAACTGCTGGTCCCAAGAATTCTTTTTATTTTTAAAAGCACTTTTAAAAATACATATTTTTTCTTAAAAACAATTTACTTTTATTGTTTCTATTCCAGTAGAGTGTAAGATCCAAGCCTGGGACTAACTTATTCTTGGCTGTAACTCTAGGGTCTTGAACACACTAGCATATAAGAGACTCTCAAAAAATATTTGCTGAATAAAACAATGAAATGCATTTTTAAAAAAGAAAAAGTAGAAGAAGAATAGAAAATTAAACACAAATAGACTGTGCAACTTGGAAAGTCGCCCTAGCTGGAGTTTGGCAGGTTGATCTAAGGAACTAAGCCTCCTTCCTTGTCTGTGGAGAATCAGGAGAACATATTAGAGTCTAAGACTACAGCAATTTTAGCTGGTTAGTAAACAGCTATACTTTTGCTCTAAGAGGATTAAAATCTCTGTATAAATTGGTGGTACAACTTGACCCTGGAAGATTGAGTTAGTCATATAATGCCATTTACTAACTGATGTGCTCTTTATTTCACAGCAAACCCGGAGGAAAAGTCTGAAAAGAAATTTAGTGCCACAAATAAACCTGGCTTCTTCCTTCTTCCCAGCCATACCAAAGTAAAGAGGAAAATCAGAAGTGGCTGCTGCACATAAAATGGCCAGATATGGATGATATCCTGGTCCTCATCTCAGGATGAAAGGGAGAGTCCACCAGACACAGACAGCCGTCCCTGTGTGCTCCCGCATCCTACTGATGAACAAGATTGCTTGAGAGCTCTGGAGACCTCAGCTCTGAACAAACAGGCAGCAAGCAGCCAGTTTGCCGGCTTCTTTTATATGTCAAAATCCACTTAGTGAATAAGCCATGTTTGTTGTTTACTGTTAGCAAAATGACACATTAAGAAACGAATTAAATCAATAGCATAAGCAGGTCTAAAATAATATGGTTATCATGGTTAGCTTTCCACCTCTCTTCACTGTTCACTCTAATCCATAACCAGAGTTAGGATTACAGTGTATGTAGTAAGAGGCAAATTACTTGTGTGTCAGGCTATGTATTGTGTAAAGAAAATTATTTTTTAAAAATGAGCCAGTTGGGTCTCTAGCTGTCTTTTTCATTCAGGAAAATGTCATCTGGGAGAAAAATTCAGAGTTTCTTAGATAAAGTCAGAAAATATTTATATTAAGTTTAGAAACGATTCTAGATAAGTAGAACTTAAATGGTTATCTGAATTTTATGCAGTTCATTTTTATTAATTCTTTTATTAAGTGATTTTTGTATTTTGACCAAATGATCAGTTTTACCACTGGGTACTATGTAAAAAATAAAAGCATCTAAATTTGATCAATAATAAATGAGATTTTAAATGAGCAAGAAGAAAGCATATGAACGAAAACTACCCTGGGCCTCTTTGGTAAAGGGTTATAAGCTTTTAGCAATAAAACAAAAGTGTTGTCATGTAAAGGCTTAATCTACTTTCCCGAAAGAACAAGGCCACTTGGTAGGAAGAAATTGTGGGTTTTGATTTTGCCTTTCCATTCAAAATCACAACATCTTGGACCAGAAGGTGTCACAGAGGTTAAGGCAGCTGGATCCCACATGGCCAATTGCATGGTTCAAGTCCCAGACCTGCTTAGAGAAGAGGCTTAGAGAGAGAGAGAGAGAGAGAGAGAGAAAGGTAGAAGAAAAATCAGAATGTAATTAGGCATCACAGAAACAAAAAGTTTAAGAAAGATTTTCAAGGGAGAAGTGATCAATAGTGTGGAATTTGGCAATGAGATCAAGTAAACTGACAGGAAACTGTTTTCACTCAACTCTCATGGCTCTGGGGATGTTGAGATATCTAGTCTATATTTCTCTTTCAAAAACAATATATATGTGGCTGTGACAGTTGAGGGATTAGAGATAGAATGCTAAGAGGCTATTTTCAAGAGAGGAGATGCTTAAACATGTTTAAATACTTTGAGAAGTGAATCAGGACAGTAAAAAAAAGAAAGTGAAAATATAAGCGATACCTATCATATTTCCATTGCAGCAGGAAGCAATAAAGACACAAGTGCAGATAAAGATGAATCAGTAGTTGCCATGGGAGAAGGCTGAAGGAGTTTTTGTCAGTTTGCCTCAGTTTTACCCATGAATAATAAAAATGAATATGTATTTAGTAATTTTAATCTAACGGACCATGTTAAGCAGTAGACATGGATTTTCCCACTGAATCTCCACAATACAATGGTGTTAATATTTTCTCTATTTACACATGAGAACATAGAGGCAGCTATCATAGCCCTACACAGTCCACATCAGCAACCATCTGGGTTGGTTGCAGAACCCATGGATACTGAGGACCAAGTATATATGAAAAATGTTTCGTGTTCTCCCCCATTGGAAGCACTAAGTGTTTGCTATTACTATCATTATTCTTCCCCCTCCAAAGAATTATTTATTTATTTATTTATTTGTTATTATTGTTTTTAATTGGACCAGAGAGAAGAAGAGAAAGGGAAAGTGAGAAAGCAAGCCACCAGGTATAAGACTTGAACCATGGTCAGCAATGTGGGAGTCCAGTGCCTTAACCACCATGCCACCTGCTGGTCCTCACTATCATTATTCTTAATGTTGCTGTTAGTAGTGTGTTCTCTTTCATCAATATATAAGAAAACTATTAAAACTGTATACATTCTCCATATCAACTAAGGCAACAATTGTCAGATAGCAGTACATTGTAATTCCAGGGAAACTTTCACAAAATAATACTGTGGGACAGAAAGAGAGAGAGAACATGCAGAATAATTTCTCCCAAGTGGATCCACAATCTAAGTCCCAGTATCTATGAATATGTTATATGACATGGCAAAAAAAAAAAAAAAAACAACCCTTTGTAGATATGATTAAATTAAGGGCTTTGAGATGGAGGGAGTATCCTGGATTCCCCAGGTGAACCCAATGCAATCAGAGTCCTTATAAGAGGGAAGCAAGAAGGTCAGTGTCAATAAAAGGTGATTCAGATGATTCAGAGTGGTGTACTTTTTTTGTGTGTGAGTTTTATTGCTATAGGGCGTGTGCGCATGCCAGAAAGACAGACAGAGACAGAGAGACAGAAAGTGAGAAATCACCCCCTAAGAGGGATGGCCGTGCCTCAATACCTTCTCCTCCATTCTCTTCTCGAGATCTTGGGCACGTACGCACACGCACCTGGCATAAGTTTAAGCCACCGGAGCCGGGACTTGAACCACGGTGGACTACATGGGAGTCTAGCAGCACAGCCATTACACTAACTGCTGGTCCCCAGAGTGATGTACTTTGAGGATGGACGTCAAAGCTGCCTCTGAAGCTGGAAAAGCAAGAAAACAGATTCTTCCTGGAGCCTCCAGAAGGAACACAGCCCAGCTGACACTTCGATTTTAGTTCCTCAAGACTCATTTCAGATTTCTGCCCTCGAGAATCCAATATAATTAATTTGTGTTGTTTTATGCATTAATATTGTGTTAATTCAGGGCCAGCCCATAGTCTAGGGGATAAGTAAGCCAGCTTACTGCAGTTTGAATCCTGGCTCCAGTGTCTTGAAAAACACCTGGTTCATGAGCGTGCAAGCCCCAAATCCTGAGAGAAGGAGAAATGGAGAGAAATGTATTCCAATTTAACCATGCCTCATTGGGGGTTGCACTCTCTCTTCAGCAATGAAAAAGAAAAAATGTGTCAATTTGTTACAACAACAAAAACTAATGAGGCAGAGAGAGAGTGAAATTACAATTACATTTCAATCTTGAGGTGGGGGAACATCATTTTTTTGGTTACTATTTTAATTTCCTCAGGAGACTTCACCTTGCCTCATCTCCATCAGGGTTGAGAAATACTTAAATAGGAGGGGAAGGAAAAGGTAAAATACTTTGAGATGAGAAACACTACACATTATCACTGGGTGACTCCAAGTAATAAAAAAATTTAAGACTGCAGAATAAAGGCTCCAGTGCTTTTACATTGGAGCCAAATAAGAAAGAAATACTAACCAGGAAGTTTCCAGACCCTGGATGCTTCAGTAGCATGTCCAAGAAACTACTATTTCCAATGAAGCCGACGTCAGCTACCTGCTGATATTATTTACTTCATTTAGAAGTCATATATTCGGTTTACTCTTGTGTGTGTGTGTGTTTTAGCCAACTAAGTTATAAACTTTTCAAGGGTAGAGAAATTTTACATTTTAAAAAATCTAAAATCTAATGAACTAAATTACTGTATTCAATCTAGTGAGACACAGAATCTTGGCCATGAAATTCCAGCTATCTTTACTCTGTAATTTCCTGAAATCCCATCTGCTATTTAATTCAGCCCAGTTTTGAGGCCAAACCCACCCACCCTTCCGTGTGTAGCCCAGATATTTTGTGCCATATCTTACCACCTTTTAGAATGACATAATTAGATTTATTCTAGTCTAGCAGACTTTACTCCCACCACCTGGGAACACTTCATAATAATTAGCAAAGTGATAATAATCACCAATGGCAATTTTCACATAAAGGAAAAAAAAAAAGTCTAAAAATATATAGGCCAAGAACATCCTTTCAATATAAGCAAAGAATTAAAACTGAGGGTCATATACTATGGTCATATCTCGTGTAAAAAACATTTTCCCCTTGGACACTTCCCTATTTCCTTCAGATCTCTACTGGGATGTACCTTAGAGAAGAATCCTTATCTGACTATCCTCATTTGAAATAGCACTTTCTTCACCTCCTCCCCACCTCTGCTCCTTGGCTTTCTATCCTCCTTACCAGTTCTTTGTAGGACTTAGCACCAGTTGATAGTATTCATTTGCTACTACTCATTAGGTTCATGTCTACCACTCACCCCTTCAATTTTTATTTTGTTTTTAATTTGCTATAGAGCACATATGTTTGCTGGAGAGAGAAAGAGATATGTATGTATGCATGCACCTTCTGGCATTAAAAAAATAGGTCAGCAACTATTTGTAACACATAGAACTTAAAAACACATAAAAAATGTAAAACAGTAGGTCTTTGGCACTTGATGCCTATGGTTAGCTCCCTCCTATACACAACATCTGTTATATGTCCCCTCAAAGTTCGCATGCTGGAAATTTAATCCCCAATGCAACAGTGTTGGGAGGTGGGCTTTAACAAGATGTGATCAGGTCATAAGGGCTCTGCTCTCCTGAATAGGTTAATGTCAGTATTGCAGGAATTGGCGTGGTTGTCTTTAGAATGTGTTGTTATTAAAAATTCCACATAGATATTCTGTCTTGCATGCTTGCTTCCACCTCTGTCTTCCAACGTGTGATGACCTCACCAGATGCTGGCATCATCCTCTTAGACCTCCTAGCGTAAATAATCCCAGCGCCATAAAGGAAGTTATTCTTTTTATTTAAGTTCTTCCGTATAGCATTCTATTATTATATTTTCTTATTTCATTCCTTAATAGAATAATTCAATATACAAGAAAAGCAATTTGATATATGTTTTGTCTTTTGAATTATGTAATTCTGTTTGAAAACTTCTTACTCTGACTACCTTATCTTTCATAGCTTACTCAATTCTTTTCACTGAATTGTACTTCGGCTTGGTTGTACCTAAACTGGAGGACCCTGTAATAAACAGCCAAAGAGAAATGTACTATTGTACTTATTATAGGGATACAATAACAATAGCATCATCCTTTGTTCACTCAAAGTCTTTTACAAAGACACAGAATTTTCTGACATCTATCAGGGTTAGCAAAGACTTTATTTCATATAGAGAACTGATCTGCTTCAATCTTGTGTTCAGAATAATTCTGTAACTGGATATCATTTCTCCTCTTTTTCAGATGGCTTAGAAAGTATACAGCCAAATTTATATCCTTTTCTCAACTGTTTTAGAATACGACTGTGTTTCATATTCTTGTACAAATTTTCCTCTGGCCAAGATTATGCAAGTAATTTTGTTTTACCCTTCTGTATACATTTTTGTAAATTAATGTAGTACTTATAACATAAAGTCTAGTATGGATGGATGATTACATATATATATATATATATATATATACACATTTTTTTTGGAGAGATTTTCACTGTAGGGCGCGTGCGCTCGCCAGACAGACAGAGAGAGACATAGAGACAGAAAGCGAGAAATCACCCCCCCAGGGGGGATGGCCACGCCGCAATCCCTTCTCCTCCATTCTCCTCTTGGGATCTTGGGCACGCACGCACACGCGCCCGGCGTGAGTTTTAAGCCACCGGGTCCGGGACACGAACCACAGTCGACTATGTGGGAGTCCAGCGACATAGCCATTACGCTAACTGCTGGTTCCCTATATATACACATTTTTAATAAATTTTATTTTACCATCGTAAGTTCACAGCAATACTGAGCAGAGGAAGTGTAAAGTTTCCATATCCTACTCCCACACACGCACGGCCTCCCCTATTATCAACATCCCCCACAGGGCAACTTATTTGCTGCAATTGTAGGACCTACGCAGCATTATCACTCAGAGTCCATAGTTTATATTTGTTTTCACGCCTGGCATTGCACATTATATAAGTTTGGACAAATATATAATGACATGTATCTGCCATTACAATATCATACAGAACAGTTTCACTGCCTTAAGAACCCTCTGTCTATATACATACCTTGTGGTTCAGGATTTAAAGGGAAAAATAAATGACATTTTCTTTCAAATTTTCTTGTCCCCAGCTCTCTTTCATGAATGATCTTGTCTGTTTTTGTCTCTCTGGTGGATAAGTTCTTCTTGCAAAGCTAGCCAATTTTTCATAAAACACAACCAAAACAAAAAAAAGTCTACTTGCTAATTCAAATTCCAGTAGAAAGTATTTGCCCAAATAAGAGTTCCTTCTCACAAAATTGGATTTATAAAACCTCAAAGAGTTTTAGACAATAAAGTTAGATTTTTAAAAATCACATGTAGACATCCAGAATAAAAAGAAAAGAGGCAAGAATTTAAAAACTTTACTGTCTTCATTACTAAAATGACATGAGCAAAATAAATAAATAAATAAATAAATAACACAAACAAAAACAGAACTTGGGAAATGACTAACATGTGTCATAAATTATCTCTTATTAATACAATCTTTCTTCATTGTTTTGAAAGACATGTAATCAGTAAAAGAAAATGTTGCTACTAAGTCATTTAGAAAGGCTATGAGAAATAAGCTACCATTAAAAAATACCCTCGCCATGCGCTAGCTTCCTCTTTTCTAGCTGGAACCACGGAGGGAGTTCAAGAGTAAAAAAAAGAAGGTTCCTACTACAGCAGAAACCAAGAAAAAGGCTCCTGCTATGGCAGAAGCCACTAAGAAAAAGGTTCCTGCTGTGCCAGAAACCCTTAAGAAAAAGCGAAGGAATTTTGCAGACCTGAAGATCAAGTGCCTCAAGAAGTTTGGCAAGGAGGAAGTTTATTTATGAAAAAGCTAAGCACTATCATAAGGAATACAGGCAGATGTACAGAACTGAGATTCGCATGGCCAGGATGGCAAAAAAAGCTGGCAACTTCTCCATACCTGCAGAACCCAAATTGGCATTTGTCATCAGGCACAGAGGTATCAGTGGAGTGAGTCCAAGGTTCAAAGGTATTGCAGCTTCTTCATCTTCAGCAGATCTTCAATGGCACCTTTGTTGAGCTCAACAAGGCCTCAGCTAACATGCTGAGAATTGTGGAACCATACATGGCATACCTGAACCTGAAGTCAGTAAATGAACTAATCTACAAGCATGGTTATGGAAAAACCAGTAAGAAGCAAATTGCTTTGACAGATAACTCTGACTGCTTGATCTCTTGGTAAATTTGGCATCATTTGCATGGAGGATCTGATTCATGAAATCTATACTGTTGGACAATGCTTTAAAGAAGCAAATAACTTCCTGTGGCCCTTCAAATTATCTTTGCCACAAGGTAGAATAAAGAAAAAGACCACCCATTTTGTAGAAGGTGGAGATGCTGGCAACAGGGAAGACCAGATCAATAGTCTTATTAGCAGGATAAACTAAGGTATCCACCATGATTATTTTTGTAATCTGGTCAGTAAATAAACAGAGTGACTATTTTCAGACTGGAAAAAAAAAACCCTCAAATGAGTATTTTGATCATTTCCACAAATGTAAGATTTTTCTTAGATTTATTTGTTATTACACACGAATTTTCAGGAGTTTGGGCTGTCATGTATTGAAATTCTAACCATGTAACTCAATCAATCTTTAGAAATGTAGAAAGGGGTATAAAATTTCTAAATAGTTCTCAATTCAAATTTCCAACTTATATTTTGATTGGAACTGAAAAGAAAAAAAGTTAAATATGCTTTCAAATAGTTATAATACCAGATACTAATCTGATTCCTTTCCAGCCCCTCTCCCTAACCTATATACTTTAAGGAGTAGTACATCTTTCTAGATTCTAAACATCAGCATAACATGCAGTTATGAATTCCAAACATCTTTTTCTTCCACATTCCTTTAAAGGCACTTTCCCCACTTTCCCCACATATTGTGACTTCTCCCAAAATCAATTACTTTTCTTTCTCTTCTCCTGACCCATACCTCATCCCTAGCCAATGAAGTAATTTAATTTTTGCTTCTGAGTAAATTATTATGAATCAGAATATTCTCCAATACTTTAATACTTCACCTTTGTATTCTTTTTTTTTAAGAGGTTCTCTGCTATAGGGCGCGTGTGCTCGCCAGACAGACAGAGAGAGACAGAGAGATAGAAAGCGAGAAATCAGCCCCAAGGGGGATGGCCACGCCACAATCCCTTCTCCTCCATTCTCCTCTAGGGATCTTGGGCATGCACGCACACGCGCCCGACGTGAGTTAAGCCACCGGGTCCAGGACTCGAACTGCGGTCCACTACGTGGGAGTCCAGCGACATAGCCATTATGCTAACTGCTGGTCCCACCTTTGTATTCTTTTAGCTGCCTTAAAAATTAGTAAACTGACTTCCTCGAGTGTATTTGTCAGTGTTTTCCAGAAAAACAGAACCAACAGGATAGTATATGGATGATGGATGGAAGGGAAAGAAGGAAGAAAGGAAAGAAGTGGGGGAGGGAGAAAGGAGACTTTTGAGGACTGGCTCATCTCAATATGGAAGCTGAGAAGTCCTCCAGTTTGCCATTTTCAAGCAGGAGGCCCAGGAAAGCTGCTGGAGTAGTTCCAGTCCAAACCTAAAAGCCTGAAATCAGGGAGCCTACGGTGTAAGTCCCAATCTGTGTCCAAGATCCCAAGAACTAGGAGTCCTGATATCTGGAGGTAGAAAAAGATGGGTGTCTGAGTTTAAACAGAAAGCAAATTCACTCTTCTGCCTTTTGTTCTATGCTGGCTTTTAAAAACAATAGGTGATGTCAACCTACATTGGTGAAGGCAATCTTCTTTCCTCAGTCAGCCAATTCAAAAGTTAGTCTCTTCTGCAAACTCCCTTACAGATACACCAAGAAATAATGTTTTTCTAGCTATCTAGCTATCCCTTAGCCCAGCTGAGTTGACACATAAAATTATTAGTATTGAGATGTAATAAATACCCTGCCTGATGTATGTAACAACAGAAGATCTTTGAAGTCAATTTAGATGAATAGTAAAGATATGAAATTAATAATGCCAGGATCAATGGCATTAACTCCAACACTACAGAATTTAATTCAATTTGTTCGTGATTGAATCAGAGTGGTTATGATAATCCCCTTAGTAGGTTGCTACTTATGAATCACTATTACTACTCATTCTCCCATAGGAAATAACTTATCTCCTCGATTAAAAAATATTTGTAGTGGGCCAGCAGGTGACATGATGGTTAAGGCATGGGATCCCACATGGCTGACTCCACGGTTGGGGTCTTAGAGCCACTGATTTGGGAATAAAAAACACCACGGGTATGTTTGTGTGTGTGTGTGTGTGTGTGTGTGTGTGTGTGTGTGTGTGTGTATGTGTGTGTATGCTGAAAATCCCAAGAGGAAAATGGAGAAGAAGGGCTTGTGGTGTGTCCATCCTCCTCTAGGGGGTGATTTACCACTTTCCTTCTCTCTCTGTGTCTCTCTCCAGGAAGCACATATGCCCAATGACAAAAAACCTTAAACAAAACAAATATACATATATATGTATTTATGTGTTTGTGTGTGTGTGTGTGTATTTAGTGATTTGTACACTATGACTTGTATATAGTAGGCCCTCAATAATATTTGTTGTTTGATTTTAATGTCATGATTGCCATAACCAATTATATTCCAATGTGCCAGATGTTCTTTCTATTGGCACTCATTAGCAAAACTGAATCATGAACCATTCCAGCATAACAAGCAAACTGTACATAAATCACATAGAGAAAAATGACACTTTATTTAGGACAAAAGAAATACATTTACATTTTTCTTTGACTTTTCACTTTATACACTCATAAATTAGAAATTTGCCTAAACATCTACAAATTGTGCCACTAAAAATGTAGATACAAATTAAAATGGCTCTTTCAGTCTTGCCATATGCAGATATCTTTTTTTTTTTTTAGAGGTTTTTGCTACAGGGCGCATGCGCTCGCCAGACAGACAGAGAGAGACATAGAGACAGAAAGCGAGAAATCACCCCCAGGGGGGATGGCCACGCCACAATCCCTTCTCCTCCATTCTTCTCTCAGGATCTTGGGCACACACGCACACGCGCCCGGCGTGAGTTCTAAGCCACTGGGTCCAGGACGCGAACTGCGGTCAACTACGTGGGAGTCCAGTGACATAGCCATTACGCTAACTGCTGGTTTCTGATATGCAGATATCTTAATCGAGCTTTTACTTGGGTGAAGTATGGACAAGTGATTCCCAAGAGCTAGTCCACTAGCTGCATTAGAATCTTTTGAGAACTGTTTTTTTAATACAATACAGATTTTCCAGCACAATCCCCTAAAATGTATTTATTCAGCTGTGGTTGACGGGGTGGGGGGGTGGGGGGTGTCAGTGCATCTTTATTATTAAAGATGCCAAAGTAACAGTGATACGCAGACAGGTTTTGGTTGTTAGGACTGATTCATGTTGTTGGATAACACATGATCAATTTCTAAATGAGTCAGTATAAGGCCGTTTTTAAAAACAGAAACTATACTTTTTCGTCATTTGATTACTCATTATATTTAAGACACTGCCTTGCTCATTCTGAGAGCATAACCAATGGCTACTGATAAAAGTCAGAAATACCGGTGCTCAATTATCTTACCTAATTCAGTTTTGTTCTATATAAGACCAAGAAAAAAATCCCTATAATAGTCGTATACTGTTGTTTGCGAAATGGGTTTGTAAAAAAAAAATAATTTTCAGGGCTACCACTAAAGCCTTAAGAGCTTTCTGACTTACCAGAGTGATGCATATATTTGAGTCAAATCTGTTGGGGTTAATGCTGCTTTTAAACACTTGTAATACCAGATATCATTCTGACACCTTTCCAGTATCCTCCCCTCACCATCTATTTCAAAAAGTACCATTTCCTTCTACATTCTGGAACATCAGTATAACATGCCATTGTGAATTCAGAGTTGAGAGGAAAGGAGGTCAATGTCATGGGGGAAAAGGCAGAAGTAGATGCTTTTGTTAAGCAGCTTTATGATCAGTACACTTGGGCACAAGGACTGAACTGATGGAGCTGAGTCAGAGTATTCTACTGCATTCTAGCAGGGTTTGGTGTACAGTCATCACAGGCAAAGCCAAGATTATATAACTCTGTACATTGGGATGAGATCTTGAGACCAACTCCTGCCAACTGGGCAGTATTCTTCAGTTGACATGTTTAGAACATTCTAAAAAATTTTTTATCTAGGAATTCAGGTTATCTGTATAGATGACAGAAAATTGAGCCATAAAGGTGAGTTTCATTACTGTGCTATCAGATTGTTGATGAATGATTCTCAACTAAGTCTGCAAAGGTCTATCTGAAGTTTTAATCACTTATTCAATAAACATCCTCTAAGTTCCTAGGTTAGGCTAGAAAGAAGTAAGGCTAAAATGGAATAACCCACTACATACATTGAAGACAAGCCCTTTCACAGATTTCAGTCATAAAAGGGGAAGATGCCTAAATAATAATTACGAGGCACCATGTAATAAAGGAAGAATATGTAAGTGTGACATTACCACCAGGTACAGAGCATTCCTTCGAGGGCCTGGAGATGGTGCTGAACAAAGCAATAGGGAGAGGGGAGACAAGCCAGTAAGCTGAGATTGTAATGCCCTGACTCACACATTGAGAGATACTCAGTGTGTACTGTCAGATGAAGATCTGGAACTGGAGACATATTTAGGAAGTTGGGGTTGTGACAATGCATAAGACTTTACAGAGAAAATAAACTGAATGGAAAGAGAAAAAGAGAAGTGGGGAAAGTGAAACAGGAAAGAACTCTAAGGATTCTCTGATATAAGAAGTAAATGAAATAAGTAGTGAAAGAGCTTGGGTTTAAGCGGTGGCTGGGGGTAGGGATGAGGTTGTTGGGAAGAAGAGAACTAGGAAATACAACTTATAGGGTCAAGGAAGGAGAGTTTCAAGAAAGAAAGCCTTGGGAACCAGCAGTTAGTGTAATGACTATGTCGCTGGACTCCCACGTAGTCGACCGCGGTTCGTGTCCCGGACCCGGTGGCTTAAAACTCACGCTGGGCGCGTGTGCCTGCATGCCCAAGATCCCGAGAGGAGAATGGAGGAGAAGGGATTGCGGTGTGACCATCCTCCCTGGGGGGTGATTTCTCGCTTTCTGTCTCTCTGTCTCTCTCTGTTTGTCTGGCGAGCGCACGCGCCCTGTATTGAAAATAAACCTCTCCAAAAAAAAAAAAAAAGAAAGCCTGGTCCCCACAGCTACTTTTCAAGTCAAATAATTTAAAACCATAAAAGTGTACTGGTAAGTTCTGAGAACTAAGAGGAATTTAGTAGACTTAAAAAATAGAGTGGTGGGGGACCAGCAGATGGCATAATGGTTACCTCACTAGACTCCCACATAGTTGACTGCTGTTCAAGTCCTGGACTTAGAGGTTTAAAACTCATGCCGGGTGTATGCATGAGAGCCCAAAATCCTGAGAGGAGAATGGAGGAGAAGGGATTGTGGCGTGGCCATCCCCCCTGGGGGGGTGATTTCTTGCTTTCTATCTCTCTGTCTCTCTCAGTCTTTCTGGTGTGCACACCCTATAGCCAAATAAATAAATAAATAAATAAAATCTCTCTACAAAAAAAAATTGGGGTCAGCAGGTGTTGTAATGGTTACGAATGTGGACTTCCACATAGTTGACCACAGTTTGAGTCCCAGACCCAGCAGCTTAAACTCACACTAGGCCTATGTGCATGTGTGCCCAAGATCCTGAGAGGATAACGTAGGAAAAGAGATTGTTGTGTGGTCATCCCACCTGGGGGGAGGGGGGCGAGTGAGTTCTTGCTTTTTGTCTCTCTGTCTCTCTTTGTCTCTCTGGCAAGCACACATGCCCTATAGCAAATATCTCTCCTAAAAAAAAAAAAAAAAAAAGTAGAGTGGTGGGGACAAAAGTTGCAGTGACTAAGGAGCCACAATAGAACATGAGGAAACAGAAACCATAGGGTAACACCAATTCCTTCAAGCTATTTCACCAGAGAAGAAAAAAACATGGAATTGAAAGAGTGAGAGGCAGACAGTTGGAGAAAGTAGATTCCTTTCTTACTGTTTTTGTTTTGAAATAGGAGGTGGAACCAGGAGCCACTGTTCATTGTTGAACACAGATTCTCAAACATCTGGGCCCAGCAGAGATGCTCAAAACCAATAAAGCATTGGAAGAGAAAGCATCCTGGCCAGCTGGTGGTCCACTGGAAACATAAGAGGAACCACATGGGAAAGGTCCTGGGTTCCTGTCCCAGGACTCCTGTGAGCATGCTGGGTACATATGAGCCCATGATCTAGCCAGATGGATCTCACCATGCAAACCCTATTGGGGGTGTCTGACTCTTTTTCTCTCTGAAGAAATAAAGAAAGGGGGGGAAGGTAGAAAGAAAGGAAAGGGAAAAAAAAAAAAAAAAAAGAGGAAGCACCAGATAGTAGAGTCAAGAAAAACCTGATTTTAAATCCTGACTGGTTCCTTAGCTATACCTGTGTGACTGACTGAGAAATTATTATTCAACCTTTGCAAAACTCGGTTTTCTCACTTATATCATGGGAAGAGAATCTCCCTCACAAAGTTGTGTGGAAGATTAAGTAAACCAAGATCCATAAAGTGCTTATCAGAGTACCAGCCAGTGACAGTTTCCTCCCTTTTCTTTTGTCCAAGACAAAAATAAAAAGGACTTAATAAAAGCATATATTAACCTTGAATTAAATATGTACATGGTGGAAGACATTTACACAAGTACCAAATCAATAAATTTACTCTAACAAATAATTTTAGATTTAAAATGTAATAGTGGAAAACATAAATGTTATATCCAGAAAACTACATGAAATACAAACGTATGTAACAGGTATCAGCAAACTTGAGGAACAAATAAAATAATGCAACCAAACTTCTTAGTATACAGATGAAACTTGGGAAAGATAATTTGCTAATGCATACCCTCACTGAGAAAACAAACTGTTGTCCTGGGACTAGCGGGTGGCAGGGTGGTTGAGGGTGCTGAATTCCCACATGGCCAACCACAGTTTGAGTCCCAGACCTAGCAGCTTGCTTTCTCACTTTCCTTCTCTCTCTCCCTCTATCCCTCTCTGGTCAAATAAAAATGAGATACACGAATAAATAAAATTAACAAAGTTAAATAAAATAATTTTTAAAAAAAGCAAACCATTGTCTTACAACTGCAAATCATATGCAATGCAGAACAGATTATTCACTGGGCTGTACTTAATTAAGATGAACTATTTTTTGCTGATATATTCTGGCCTCTGCTTGGCAGAGCATTTGTGCTCAAGGAGAGAGTTCCAGAGGTAGTCCCCAAAGGATAATGGACTCCACTGCACAATCTGTAGAGTGAGTTCTGAGCCAAAAGCTCTGTGACACAGAGGACTTTGGAGTCCCCAGTCCCAAAGAAAGGATAATGACAGATAGCTCAAGGATAATTAAGAATGTGCTCTTTGTCAGTTAAAATCACCTGCTGAAATGATTATTCAGGATGCCGTGTCAAGCCAGAAAGGCCTCAAGAAGAGGAGCCTGAGATAAGCAGTTCTCACTATTCAGATAAAGTGATGTTTCTATTTATAGAGCTATGCAATTATACCAGACTGTTGGTGTTCTACTACTGTCAACCATGTCATTCCTCTGTCCAGACACCTGACCCTACCTATAGAGTGAGAGAACAATCTTTTGTTTAGAGCCATTTGAGAAGTTCCTCCAAATTATCCCTGAATAGCACCCTCATGGACCATCATAAATACTGTTTCTGGATGACCAAATGTTGAAGTGAACATGTGCCTTTACATGGTACCTTCATCCCTCTGCTGTGAACATGTCCAGGAGGATTCATTTTGTCAGACTATCTAGTACTTCAAAGGCTGACAAGAAAGGAGAAGCACAGTAAAAGCTAGGTAAGAGAGAAGGTGGGAAATAAGTATACGCGTGTGCATGTATGTGACTATGTGGGCATGTGCACACACACGTACTGAGCAAAGAGTTGAAAACATACACACAGAGAAGGAGCAGAGTAGAGTCATTGAAGACTTTCAGGAGTGAAAGCAAGAAAGGAAAAACCTAGAATTCAGGTCAAATTGTAATTAGCCGAACTAGTAGATTCTGATATTCCACACATGACTTTTACTTGGCTTTGAAAAAGCATAATGCTTTTGTATTGGCTATATCTTCTGAATTATTTTAGAGGTTAACACTGAAGAGATCTGTCATCTCCTAAACTTAAGACCGCTGGATAGTTGGGAGGAAAATGGCAAGAAGTTTGCTGGGTATCAGTAGAAAATTTAGCTAGGACTCAAATTATCTCAAGGATGTTGCATGATTTCAACATTGTCTACTTAAGCATTCATTAAGTGAACTGTATCTGTGTGGCTTGTGTTTGTATGTATATAGGATGACTGTACTTATTTTGGTGAGATACTTGCACCTTTTTTGTATGTGTTTTTGTACTCTCTTCTTCCATTAATCTAGAAGTACTTTTTAAAAATGGATACCACCCTTACCTAGCTTAGATATTACTATACTGTGGATGCCAAAATGTTAATTTGCCTACTTAGGAGCTTTTTACATTTACATTTTTCTTAGTGACACCAGTCTTTGATTGGATGTGTGAATAGCTAAAGAATTAAATGGGACATTAATTTGTTCAATAAATATTATCTAAAAATCTAGAGATACCCAGGAAAGTAAGAGATGACCTCTGGAGTAGGCAAGTGGTGTGATGGTTAAGGTGCTGGACTATACCACATGACCGACTGAAGTTCGAGTCCCAGACCTGGCCACTTGCTTTCCCACTTTCCCTTCCTCTATCTGTTCCTCTCTGGTCAAATTTTTAAAATAATTATAATAACAGCAAATAAAATTAAACAAAAAATTCTTAAAGAAAATAAATTTTAAAAAAAGGAAGAAAAAGAGATGACCTCTGCCCTTACGGTATTTATCCCTGGGGAGAGGAAACAGAAATGGGATTGGAGTGAACAATAAAGAGTGAGAGGTGCTTGGAGGGAGGGAAGTCAGCCCAGGGACCACAGAAACACAGAAAACTTTCCAATTCTGTCAAATGCATGTTTTTTTGTTTGTTTGTTTGTTTGTTTTCTTCACCAGTTATAGGCATCAACTGTGTAGGGCTAAGAAAGAAATACATATTTTCTTCAGCTGAATGAAAGATATTCTCCAATTTTTAAAGAAAATGCAACTCACATTAAAAGCAGAAGAATCAAAACAATGCATAAAAGGGTGAGTAAGATTTAGAAGTGTAGATGGACAGAGGTGAAAGGGACCAACTGAAAGAACTCGTGTTTATAAAACCAGTTCTCATTTTTATATTATTAAATAACAGATGATTGCATGTGGCATCTAAGTCAAAATAAACTTTAATTTATAGCTATAGACCATCTGTGCTACTTACTATATTTATCATGGCAACTGCTTTCAAGAAGGCATTTGATTTGAAAAGAAATGTCAGATCTACCTTTAGAAGGAAGGACAGAAGCACAAGAGGCTAAATAAAATTTTTCAATGAATAGAAATGATCTAAAAGTCCTTAACATTTCCTTAAAATGTCTTATGATGTCAGAACAAACTGAACAAATTTATGTATTGCTCATGCATACACATAATTTATTTGTGGTACAATGACTCAGAGGCAGTGTTTGGCTGGTAAATTCAACTTCTACATTTCTGTTCCTTGTCTAGAAATATTATTTCTGCTACACTGACTTAATCATTCATGGATTTAAAAATTAACATATTTGAAAGACAAAAGATTTCTACGAGGTGTCACAAAAGGCTTATAGGTGGTTTTTTTTTTTTTTTTGGTTCGTTTTTGTTTTTTATTAGAACAGTATTAGAAATAGCTGGCCATGTATGAGGATAATTATATGCTTCAACAATAGTCAAGATAAGGGGTTTCAGGCCATGCCATGGTATGCACTGCTAAGACACCATGCATGCAGACTGGCACCACATGGAAGGCCTAGTTTGAGGCCCAGTCCAACCTAAAGGCCAGGCATAATGGTTTCCATCTATAATCCCAGTGACTCTGGAGGCTAAAGTAGGAGGACTACAATCTTGAGGCTGGCCTGGGCAACACAGTGAGACCCTGTCTTTAAAAATAGCCAGTGTAGTATCCTGCATTATAGTCTTAGCTGGGTGGCTGAGGCAAGAGGACCCCCATATGGTGAGACCATATTAAAACAATATATATTTGAGAGTAACAAGGTTTTATTAATTTTCCTTTTTATGCCCTCCTGAAGATAATTGCAGAATGGTAATAAATACTACATGCAGTTACCTGCAAAACTGGATCAGAAGTTCCTGATCAGAAAAAATATATATCCCTCAAATTTACCTGCAATATGTGACAACTATAAGGCCTACAAAACAGTCCAATTATGAGAATCCCTTTTGGAACCAGAAGATGGCATAATGATTACATCACAGGACTCTCACATAGTCAACCACTGTTTGAGCCCCAGACCTGGCGGCTTAAAACTCACAGTATGCATATGTGCGTGCATGCCCAAAATCCCGAGAGGAGAGTGGAGGAGAAGAGATTGCAGTCTTACCATCCCCTCTGGGGGGTGATTTCCCGCTTTCTGTCTCTGTCTCTGTCTCTCTGGCAAGTGCACATGCCTTATAGCAAAAATTTCTAAAAAAGAGAGAGAGAGAGAGAGAGAGAATCCCTTTTTTACCTTTCATATCACCAGGCCAATTAAGTTCAGATAAGAGTATGTTTCAGATCTGGAGTTCTAGGATTGTTTCTGGTTTGCCTATAAGAGATCAACCAACTGGATCTACTCTAGTATGAAGACATACAAGCCCCAACGTTTACTTTGAGTGTCACTGTATACTCAAGGAAATTCCCTAAACTCTTGTTCTTCTCAAATAACAGAGTTAAATCAGATTTATCTTAGTGGTAAGGAACACAGATTCTGGAATTAGCCTGCCTAGATTCAAATCTTCACTCCACTTATACATGGTTCATGAAAAGTTATTTAGGTTCTCTGTATACAAATTAACTCATCTACTATATGAAAATTATAATAGTACCTACATCGGGGCTGGCAGGTGGCATGGTGGTTAAAGGCGCTGGATTCCCACATGGCTGACCATGGTTCAAGTCCTGGACCTGGTGGCTTGCTTTCTCTCTCTCTCTCTCTCTCTCTCTCTCTCTGTCCCTCTCTGGTCAAATTGAAATAAACAAATGAATAAATAATAAATAAAGTTAAATAAAATAATTCTTTAAAAAAAATAGTACCTACATCATAGGGTGTTTTTTGTTTAGTACCTACATCATAGATTCTTGTTTGTTTGTTTGTTTGTTTTGAGAGAGATTTTTGCTATAGGGCATGTGCACTCACAGAGAGACAGAGAGACAGAAAACAAGAAATCTCCCCCCAGAGGAGATGCTTGTACCACAATCCTTTCTTCTCCATTCTCTTCTCAGCATTTTGGGCATGCACGCACTCTCACTGGCTTGAATCTGAAACTACCATCAGGTCTGAGACTTGAACTGAGGTCACTTACATGGGAGTACAGCAATGTAACCATTATGTCATCTGCTGGTCCCTACATCATAGTGTTTTAATAAAGATTAAATTAAATAGTGTATGTAAAACTGCTTAGCAAAATATACAAGAAGTCTTCAAAAAATAAAAGGACAGGGCGAGATGGTGGCATAGTGATTAAAGTGCTGGACTCCCACATGGCTGTTGCAGTTCGAGTCCTGAATTTGGTGGCTTGCAAATCACTCCAGGCATGTGTGTGTGTGTGTGTGTGTGTATGTGTGCCCAAATTCCTGAGAGAATGGAGGAGAAGGATTGTGGCATGGCCACCCTCCCCCCCACCCCGGGAAAGTGATTTCTCACTTTCCCTCTCTCTCTCTCCAGCAAGTACATGTGTCCTATGGTGAAAACCTTAAAAAAAAGAAAAGAAAAAGGAAAATGTATATTGTGGAAAAACTGCAACTATGCATGGATTTCAGAAATTTTGCACCAAGATACACTTATATTTTTTAAAATAATTATTTTATTTAACTTTATTTATTTTTAATTTGATTAAGTTTAACCAGAGAGGGACAGAGTGAGAGAGGGAGAGAAGGAAAGTGAAAAAGCAAGCCACCAGGTCTGGGATTCGAATCATGGTCGGTCATATGGAAGTCCAGCACCCCTAACCACCATCCCACTTGCTGGCCCCCAATACTTTAATTCATTTTCCCACAAACTTTTGGAAGTCTCCTCATATATATGTATACATATTTATATTTAATGTATATCTCTCTGTGTGTACATATGTACACATTTATATTTTTTCAGCTTCTTAAATAAAAAAAAGATGGTGGTGTTTAACACAAGTGAAAAAAGACACATTCCCCCTACCTTGTTCTTATCTTGCAAATGTTATATATGAAATATTTCATGACATTTCCTCCATCTTTGTTCTCTAATCTATGGTGCCCTTTACCAAATGAACACAACTAACCTACAAGACAAAAAGAAGAAAAAAAACCCCTCACATCCTAGCAACTGTCATTATCTATGTCAGTTCTGATATTTCCTCTATTGCTTACAATAACAAAAGAAAAATAAAAACAGCTGTGTAGGCAACAGATAGTGTGATTTTTCCATCACCAGTTCAGAGACTCTACATAGGAGCAGCTTTGAATGTGTTTTCAGTAAACAGAAACGAACCCACAATGTTTTCTGCCTGAAGAAAACATCCTTTCTCCCATAAATTCTGATTCAGTTCAAAGGAAAATATACCTCTAATCAGAAATAGAATAGAATCTAAACATGGGATTGAGAGGGAGAAGAGGAATAATTACATAAAGTTAATGCTTGCTTGTGTTCTGATGCCTTCCTAAGAAAGAATTACTACTTCTGCATCAGATCTGAAGAAATGAAAAGAAGAAGTGCTAAGCTGCATGGTAAAGGTAGAAATAGAGATGAACCTGACTTCCTATTTTACATTCGGTTTATCTAATCTCCACTGTAGCCACTTCCTTTTTGCATCATCAAAGACCACAGTAGAACTGAAGACCCTTAAGCAGAGGGGGACCTACACTGTGGTGTGTTAAGTGGGAGCAGGCAAACATGCAGTTTAAGAATGAGACAGGACTGGATGTCTTGGCGGCTAACTCTGGTTCCAAAGCCAAGAGAGCCTCTCCAGGGCAGTTGGGAAATGAAAGTCCCCCCTTCCCCAGAGCATTGTATAATGCATCAGGAATCCACTTAGCCAGATGGAATAGGGCCTGGGGTATTCCAGGAACAGAGAAGATGGGGAGTGTATGAGGGATGATTTTGAATGCTTCACACTGGTGTTACTCAAATTGCCTAGCCCTAGGGAGACTTGTTCCCTGGGTTCCTCCTTAGAGTTACTGAGTTAGGCAGGCTGTATGGATTCTAAAAGACAAGTCAAAAGAAAGATCTGCTGATCTAAAAGTGCTGTGAAAAACTAGCATAAAGAAAAAAAAAAAAAAAAGATGTTGCTGTTTAACACAAATGAAAAAAGACACTTCCCATTTTCTTCCCAGCACTTACTGTGGCAGTAAGATGAAAATGTGGATTGCTGATTCTGCCTGAAAGCACTCCACAGAGGATACTTCAAGAAACCGGGAAAGAGAAGCAATGACACAGCATGGGAGAAAGCAGTCACCTATTCGCCTGTCCTTTTACTTCTTCCATAAATAGGGATTGATTGATTATATTTTGATACATGGGGTGGCCATAAGGTGGTGTGGTTGTTAAGGTGCTGGACTCTCATGTAGCCGACTGTTGTTTGATTCCAGGACCTGTGGCTTGAAACTCATGCCAGGCACGTGTGTGTGTGTGTGAGTGTGTGTGTGTGTGTGTGTGTGTGTGTGTGTGTATGCCTGTGTGTGTATGCCCCAAATCCCAAGAGAATGGCATGGCCATTCCGATTGGGGGTGATTTCTCTATTTCTGTCTCACTCTCTCTGTCTCTAAGTGAATACACGCGCCTATAGCAAAAATCTCTCTCTCTTAAAAAAAAAAAAAAAAAAGGAAGCAATTATTCTACATCCATAGAGGGTAATTATAAATGACTGAGAGTGAGTTCCATTTACATGTACTGACATCGAAAGTTAAGATGAGCTGGTAAAATGAAAAAGCCGGGAACCAGCAGTTAGCGTAATGGCTATGTCGCTGGACTCCCACGTAGTCGACCGCGGTTCGGGTCCCGGACCCAGTGGCTTAAAACTCACGCCGGGCGCGTGTGCGTGCGTGCCCAAGATCCCGAGAGGAGAATGGAGGAGAAGGGATTGCGGCGTGACCATCCCCCCTGGGGGGCGATTTCTCGCTTTCTGTCTCTATGTCTCTCTCTGTCTGTCTGGCGAGCGCACCCGCCCTATAGTGAAAACCTCTCAAAAAAAAAAAAAAATGAAAAAGCCAAGTTTGAACAATGTGTATTATATGAGCTGATTTATCTAACTAGTACTCCACTTTTATCCGTCTTCTGTTTCTCTATTTAGTTTTCACTAGTATCTGTCTTCTGTTTCTCTATTTAGTTGGTTATCACCATGTCTATATGAAAGTAAATTTAGAAGGTCTTAGATAATTTACTAGATTGCTGAATCAAAAGGCTTACATGCATATAAAATATATTTAGCACACAAATAGACATATTTAGTATGCAATTTTTTTAGCTTAAAAATATATTTGGAAGCAAAATGTGAATTGACTGCAAAATACTTTTTGGCAGAGGTGGAGTGGGCTGCCTGCCAAAACAGCAAGGCCACCTGAAATTGAGCCAGCTCAGCTAGGAGGGGGCCTTCAAAAGAGTCAAGCCAACTGCCAAGCCCATGGAAGGTGACTCTTCTCAACAGTGACGAGATGCTCATCATTCCCTCTCTTGAAAACACCAATAGGGTTGTGGTCTTCTGCTGTCAGTCTATTACTGAGTCATAGTCAACTGAATCCAGCATTGCTTTCATACCTTTTATTCCCTTCCTTTTATTAAGAGTTAGTGAGAGTTCTTTTATCTCTGGCTAAAGAGTGATAAAAAGCAGGCCAGTATGATCACTGTCCCTTAGCATCATTTCCTGCAGGCAGAAAGGGGTACAGAGGTCTTCTCTTTGCATTAGTGGCTGCTACAGCAGCCTTAAAGGACATGATCACGTAACCTGATCATATTAGTCACAAATTTAAGGAGAATTTAGCCTGACAGTTCAAAGTGGGTGCCGTAATATAAATGATTTAACAGATATTAATTAATGCTCATAATATTTAGGTTCATTGTATGTATTGAACTACTAATGACATTTTTAAATTTTTTTTAATCACTGCACAGAGCACACCTTTGTTAATTTTTCTGATAAATTCTGCCTGTCTCTTGGGTGCCAGCACTTCAAGGTATAGTGGTCACGGAGCTGGACTCCCACACAGCCGACCACAGTCTGAGTACCAGACCTGGATGCTTGAAACTCATGTCAGGCACATGTGCATGCATGCCCAAAATCCCAAGAGGAAAATGGAAAAGAGACTGCAGTGTGGCTATCCCTCCTCAAGTGAGATTTCACACTTTCTGCCTCTCTATTTCTCCAGTGAGTGCGCGCACCCTATAGAAAAAATCTCTCTCAAAAAAAAAAAAAAAAAATCTGCCTATGTCTGTCTCTCTCTCTTTCTCCCTGATTACGTTTAAATATATCTAACTTTTATTCTGTGTTTCAAATGTTTATTCTGTGACTTGTGGTTCTACATAAAACAAAAACCAAGCTATATGACTTTACTCTTTTAGTATATTCTTACTCTTCTTAAAATGAAGACAGAAAGTTTTAGTGTTATTCTCACATGCTATAACTGTATACCTAGAAAACATTATGTTAAGTGAAATAAAACAGGCACAGATTGGAAATACTACATGTGCTCTCTCATATGTGGAAGCTAAAATAGTTGATTTCAGGGGCCAGCAGGTGGCATGGTGGTTAAGGATGCTGGATTCCCACATGGCCAATCATGGTTCAAGTCCCGGACCTGACAGCTTGAAATAAAGGAAGAAAGAAAGAAAGTTGAATAAATTTTTTTTTTAAAGTTGACTTCACAGAAGTACATGCAAAATAGCAGTTACTAGAAGCTAGAAAGGGTAGGAGGGAAGAGACTGGGAGAGTATGATTAAAGGACATAAAATTATTATAGACAGGAGGAATCAATTATAGAGTATAATAACACTTTAGGATGACTATATGTAACAAGAATTCATTGTTGGGTCAGCCCTGTAGAGCAGTGATTAAGCACTATGCATAGGGAGTCAGATCTTACATAACTGACAGCAGTTTAAATCTTGACCCCAGCAGCATGAAAAATAGGTCAGGTGTGTGCATGTCCCAAATCCTAATGGGAAGGAGATATGGAGGATAAAGAATTACAATATGACCATGCCCCATTAGGAGGTTTGTGCATGCTCTCTTTCTCTCTCACTGGTGAGAATATATACCTGGTGTGATATATCTATATATATACATAAAACATGATATATATATCACACTTCACTCCACAAATATATACAATTATTACTTGTCTGTATAATACAATAAGAAGAAAAAAGTGAAAAAAATATGTAACTGAGGATTATGCAAGACTTAAATAGAACTTATGTTGGTTTTGTCCTAGAAGTGTCAGAACTGTAAGGACAAAAAACTTCCCTATATTAAGATATAAATTTTAAATGATCAATAAAAACAAATTTTCAAGTAGCTATTGTAAAGTTCATTATGTTAGACATATATAGACCCTATTCTTTTTTTTCCCCCATTGTTAGAGGGTGCTTGTGCTTGCTAGAGAGAGAGAGAAAGAGAGAGAGAAAGCATCCCTGAATGGGGTGTGGTCATGCCACAATCCTCTTTCTTCCAGTTTTTTTTTTCCTGTAGGATTTTGGGCATGCATGCACATAGATACACCTGACATGTTTTTCAAGCTCTGGGCCAGACTGTAACTGCAGTGCATCATGTGGGGTCTGGCTTTCTTAAGCACTGTGCTATAGGGCTGGCTCGAGTTTTAATTTACTTTTTAATTCTAAGGAAGAGTGCAATAGTTCTTCCAGATATTAAAATATAATACAATAGTAATAAAAAATAGTCTGGCACATGCACATAAAGAGATATAAACATCAATTAACTGAAAAGTCTAGAAGTAGACATAAATGTATCTGGGAAGGTAAGTTATGAGAAACAGCCCCTTCAAATCAACATGGAAGAGTGAATTCTCAATAAATAATTGGCTGGAGACTATTAGAGAGCCATTTGGCAAAAAATAATACTAGATTTCAACCTCATTACGTACATCATAATGAATTTTATCTGGAACAAAGATTTAAAACTAAATTAATAAAAATATTGCAACAATATGTAGAGGAATAAAATAATTTCTGCCTGATAAAGACGTTTTTGAGCCTAACATAAAATTCAAAAGCCATAAGAAAAGATTAATAGTTTTGCTACTTACAAACATTAAATACCTGCTTTTCTCAGGAAAATAACTTTTGCAACACATAAAAAAAGATAATGGTCTAATTTTCACATTGGGTTGTCAGAAAAATCACGTGCATTTTTGCACAGAAAAACAAGTCATGACTTTTCTAATAACCCAATACATAAAGATCACAAATAAATTTTTTTAGACGTTTTTGCCTTAAGGTGTGTGCACTTGCTGGAGAGAGAGAGTGAGAGACAGTGAGAGGGAAAGTGAGAAATCACCCCCCCCCCAAAAAAAAGAGGGGATGGCCACGCCACAATGCCCTCTCTCCCATTCTTCTTCCAGGATCTTTGGCACCTACACACATGTGCCCAGCAAGATTTTCAAGCCACCTGGTCCAGGACTTGAATCACAGTCAGTCATGTGTGAGTCAGGTAATGCAACCACTACACCATCTGCTGACCCCTACAAGCAATTTTTTTAAAAGTCTTATAATTAATATAAGAAAATGGGGAACTACACAAAAGAACTATAATCTATTCACAGAAAATGGTATCCAACAAAAACATGTTGAATTTTTACCCGTAAGAGGAGAAATGCAAATTAAGACCTAATGAGATTTTTCTTTTTTTTTCTTCACCCAGTAGACTGGAACAGAACAAAAAAAATGATATAAAGTAATCTTGGAGAGAGTGTGATAGGAAAGGTATAAATTGGAATCTTATACTGAAGGATGATTTGGGCAGTATCTGTAAACTTTAAGAAGCTCATACCTATTGACCTGTCGATTTCTCTCCCAGGTTTCTATTCCTAAATTGTATTCCCACAGAAGAAATATGGATACACAGAAAATCATTTAATGACTGTTTTTTTCATTTCGTTTTGTAGCAAATGACTGAAAATGACCTAAATGTCTTTCAGTAAGATATTAGATAAGTCAACTATGGTACATTTGACAATAAAATATTTTGTTCAAAAGAATAACAAATGCCTCATTCTGATCTAACAGGCCTGAAATGAGATGCAAGCTTCATTTCATTTATTTTAATTGGTTGTTATTTGTGGCGTTGTTTTAAGGCAAATATGGAACAATTTTAATGGTATACTACCGTTTCTTTAAAAAATGATAATAATGTGTATGGACAGTAAGAAACTGGCAATAGGGCCGGCCCTACAGCACAGTAGTTAGGCAGGCTGTAGGAGGAGCCAGATCCTACATGGGTGATCATGGTTCCAGTCTCAATCCTGATGGATTGAAAAATCATGCCAGTTATGTGTGTGCATGCCCAAAATCCTAATAGGAAAAGAGAAATGAAAGAAAAAAGCGCACACACCCTCTGGCAGACAAAAAAAAAAAAAAGAGATGGTAATAATGGTACTTTGGGATGATAAAACTGGGAGACCAAGGAATGGGGGCGGGAATGAGAAAGCAGCATGCTTGTCAAAGAAAATCTTTTTGTTATGTTTGCATTTTCTACCTTGCACATGTGGTTCTTACACATAAAAACACATTTAATTAACTACAAGTTAAATATAGAAATTTTATGAAATAACTTAATGGTATTTCTTAGCACTCTGTGCATGCATTCTCCCTGTTGTACATACCCAGTTTTTATAGGTACTAAATCAAAAGGACGGAGAAAACACATTAATTTGAAAGTTCTTCGTAGTGTAATTTGGAATGCTTAAGACGTGTTTTAGTTGACTTTTAAAAAATCTACTTTGTGGGACCAGCAGTTAGTGTAATGGCTATGTCGCTGGACTCCCATGTAGTTGACTGCAGTTCGAGTCCTGGGACCCAGTGGCTTAAAACTCAAGCCCGGTGCTTGTGTATGCATTCCCAAAATCCTGAGAGGAGAACGAAGGAGAAGGGATTGTTGCGTGGCCATTCCCCCTGGGGGGGTGATTTCTCACTTTCTATCTCTCTGTCTGGCAAGCACACGCACCCTAAAACAAAAACCTCTCAAAAAAAAAACAAAAAAAAAAACAAAAAAACCTACTTTGTCTTATATGCAAACAAAAATATTTCATGCATTTCTTTTAATTGATATACAAATAACTTTTTATAGCATGGACTTTCATATCCGATATGATGTAGCTGTCCTACTTAATGAAAGGTCACCAAAAGCTTAGTCTCAAGCTGGTATATGTACCTTTGCAATAATAATAGTACCTTGCTTTTAATAGTGTTGTTGCATGTGGGTTATCATTTGATCTTGATCATTTTTTCCTAGGTCTAAATATAAGCAGTTACCTATACATAAAGAACTGTTTTTAGCTGTCCTTTAGTATTTTCACAAAAAAGAGAACTGCAGTCTTGCTGGTGACCCTTCTATCCTTTCCTCCCTCCTTCCTTTCTTCCTTCCCTCCCTCTGCGAGTGTGTCTGCTTTTATGTGATGAACATGATTTTAAGAAAGTTAATGGGACTCAGGGTTGAATTATCTTTTAATGACTGTTTTTGGGCCAGCATGTTTTTTTTCCTACAGATCACCTCAGTTAAATTAAAACAATTGTTTGTTGTTGTTTGTTTTCTTTCTGTTTGAGAACTAGTTCCCAGTCAGTTATCTGTTCAGAATATGGAAGCAGGTTAGCCCCAGTGACTAGCCTTTCCAAGCAGAGAAAGGGAAAGGGAGAAAAGCCATGAATGCTTTTTTTTTTTTTGTCACCTTCATCTTATTGACTTATGTTTAATGTGAATTTCGAGTAGAAGCTGGACCTTTTTAATTCTATTTTAGTTTTCCCTTTCTTCTGAGTTAAAACAATTTTTACACAGGTTGATTTGCACTTTCTGTTCTTAGTTTTTTTCCCCACTAACAACTTTGAATCCTCTTTCTATTATTTGGTCTTTTTAAAAACAGCCTTTTATTTTTGCCCACACTCTTCTTTTTCTATATCATTTCCAGTTATCTAAATTAAATGGAAATCACTGTGAAGCTTCTTTCAGCCAGTTTCCTTCCCTTCAGAGAGGAAAAGATGGGAGTTTTAGTAAAGCACATAAATGTATTTCAAGCAAGTGTTGGCCCCTAGTGGATAAAAAGTGATAATACTTTTTTTTTTTTTTTTGAGCGATTTTTTGCTATAGGGCATGTGAGCTTGCCAGAGAGACAGAAAGAAACAGAGAGACAGAAAGTGAGAAATCACCCCCCGGGGGGAATGGCAATGTTGTAATCCCTTCACCTCCATTCTCCTCTCAGGATCTTGGGCACTCAAGCACATGTGCCTAGCATGATGTGCTTAAAGCTACTGGGTCCTGGACGCAAACTGCAGTGGACAATGTGGGAGTCCAGCAATGTAACCATTACAACATCTGCTAGTCCCCCAAAATGACAATACTTTCTGACTTTTGCTGACATTCTGGAAAGAACTGTATATTTTGAGAAAGCAGTTGGCTAGTACAGAGGAAAACAATTTATTTTGCCAAATAACATAAACGCATTTAATAAAATCACAAAGTGATATTAATAGGCTTTACTACCTGATAAATTTAAAAGTTAGAAATGTAAAACCCCTCATAAGCAAACTTCAAATGACAGACTAGGATACACTTTCAGATAAAAAATAAGTCATGAACATTTTTGACCCATGTATACACACACACACACACATACACACACACAATTTTTACAAATCAACAAACTAAAAACTAAGTTCCAACAGGTTTCCATTTATTAGATGATTTTTTTTAAGAATTATTTTATTTAACTTTATTTATTTATTTATTTTAATTTGACCAGAGAGGGACAGAGTGGGCCGGGGGAATAAGAAAGCAAGCTGCCAGGTCCGGGACTCAAACCTCAGGTGGCCATGCGGGAGTCCAGTGCTATTAATCACCATGTCACCTGCTGGCCCATTGTAAGATGAATTTTTAGAAAGCAGCAATAACAAACTATAAAATTCGAAAAGAGAAACAATGTACAGAAGCAAATCAAAATACTTGAGAAATGATGGAATGAGAATATACTTAGATCTCTAGGGGAAAAATTTGTAAATGCTAATAAGAAACATGATCAGATGATCATATAAACAAATAGTTTTTAAATATACTGATTTAATTTTTACAAAACTGTCAAAATTATCCAAGTAGGGAACCAGCAGTTAGCGTAATGGTAATGTCGCTGGGTTCCTACATAGTCAACCGTGGTTCGCGTCCCGGACCCGGTGGCTTAAAACTCATGCCGGGCACGTGTGCATGCGTGCCCAAGATCCCGAGAGGAGAGTGGAGGAGAAGGGATTGCGGCGTGACCATCCTCCCTGGGGGGTGATTTCTCACTTTCTGTCTCTCTGTCTCTCTCTGTCTGGCGAGTGCACGCGCCCTATAGCGAAAACCTCTCCAAAAAAAAAAAAAAAATTATCCAAGTAGAACTAAATTTACCTAAATCTAATATAATCTCACTCAAACTTCTAGTTTTCTTTTAAAGAAACTACATAAACCTGGAAGAATAAATAGTCAAAAATAAACAGGTCAATCCTTAAAACAGAAGAGTAAAGAAAGAGGCCTTGCCTAGTCAGGTACTAAAATATAACACAAAGTTATGATAATAAAATATATGAATTGTGAAGAACAAATAAATGGACCAGGGAATCTAAGAGAGTGTTTAGAAACAGATTCCTGTATTTATATACAATGAAAATACAAAAATAGGGAAAAGACAGATTTTTTAAAAATAGTATTAAAGAAACATTCACATATAGAAAAAATTAAAACTGTGTTCCTATCTAGTACTGAATAACAAAAGTGAACTTCAGGCCAACAACTTAAATGTAAAAGGAAAAGAATAGAACCAGCAGATTGCCTAATGGTTATATCGCTGGACTCCCACATAGTCAACACAATTCAAGTCCTGGACCAGGAGATTTGAAACTCACGCTGGGCACATGTGCATGGGCAAAATCCCAAGAGGATTCAGGAGGAAAAGGGGTTGTAATGTGGCCATACCCCTGGAGGGGATGATTTCTCACTTTCTGTCTCTCTGGTGAGCGCACATGCCCTACAACAAAAATCTCTCTCTCTCAAAATAAAATAAAACAAAATAAAATGACAAGAAATCGTAACAAACAAACAAACAAACACAGAAGGCAACACAAAAATATGCTGATTGCCTAGAACAGGAAACAATTTCTTCAACAAAATTTCAAAGATCAAATCGTAAGAGGAAATTTAATAAATGTGTATGGATTAAAACTGGGAATGTCTATTTGATAATAATGGGCAAATTTAACAGACCAATGACAGAATACAAAGAGATGGTTGCAAGGTGTAAAATTGAATTGCATCTAATATCTAGCCAATAGAATTTTTGCAATGATGAAAATGTTCTAAATCTACACTGTCTGATATGGAAGTCACTACACTGAGTGCTTGGAAAGTGGCTAGTACAACAGAAGAACTAGAGTTTTAATTTTATTTCATTTTAATTAATTTAGATTCAAGTAATCCATGTGCTCAATGGTTAACGGCACTAATTAGCAGAATATACAAGAGACTTGGAAATCTACAAGAAAAAAAAGAAAACACAGAGAAAAATGGCTAAAGGCTATCATTAGGCAATATACGTAAGAAAAAATTCAGAGATGCTCAAATGCATTAGCAATCCAGGAGATGTAAATTAAAACAAAAATAATGGATCACTTTTACCTGTTAGAATATCCAGATAAGTGTGAAAGGAATGCAGGGATTTAGTAACTTACATGCACCACTGGTGGGAATCTAGAAGAGCATAGCATTCTGAAGAGCAGTTAGTAGGTTTGGTCAAATTAATACGTGCAACCCCGCAATTCTGTACTTGTATGTGTGTGCATGTTCCAAAAAACTTGTCACACAGGCTTGAAAGGAGTATGTAGAAGAAAGGGCATTTACTGTAGCATCACTTGCACTGGTAGGAGAAAGAGGAAATCTGGAGGAAATTGGGATGGACCTCGCTGGAGGCATACCTAGGTAAAATGTCTTGAAAACACCCACATGAAACACTTCACAGTAGTTAGAAGAACTAGATACACATAGGACAACATGGTGAATCTTTAGAACTGTGCTAAGGGAAAATAAGCAGAATTAAAATATAATACCCAATACCATTTATTATAAAAATAGAAAATGCACGCTTATAATAATACACATTTTATATAAACTCATATAAATGAATGGATAATCTGGGACCAGCAGTTGGCATAATGGCTATGTCACTGGACTCCCATGTAGTCGACCACAGTTCGAGTCCCAGACCTGGTGGCTTAAACTCAGGCCGGATGCGTTTGTGCACATGCCTAAGATCCCAAGAGGAGAATGGGGGAGAAGGGATTGTGGCGTGGCCATCCCTTCTGGGGGATGATTTCTCGCTTTCTGTCTCTGTCTTTCTGGCACACACGTGCCCTATAGCAAAAATCTACATCCCCCCATCCCCCGCACTAAAAAAAAGGATACTCACAGAATGTACTAGGAAACTTGCCTGTGTTGGGGGGTTGGGGGGTGAGGGAGAGTAAAACGCAAATCAGAAATCAGAATAAGAGGGGATGATGTTAATAATGTCCATGAAAAGAGGTGTAGCATTAATTCAACTAAATCCTCCACAGCTGAGATCAAATAGAAAAAGAAAGACAAGAGAGAAGGCCTTAATAAACTAATGGAAAAACATGGGCAAGGGACATAAAGAGTAAAAGTGCAAAATAAGGAAAAACCTATTATGAAATACAATGTTCAAATTCTCAGTGTTCACAGGAATAAAACGTAAAAAAAGTGCAATGAATTTTTCACCTATCACATCCTGCATTACTGGGAGACTATTGCAGAGGCACCCATAAGGTGCTGTTAACGTAAACTAATGATCCTTTCATGAAAGGTAATCTGGCAATACATATCAAGAATATTAAAACTAAGGATAATCAAACCTTTTAACTCTACAATTCCTCTTCAAAGAGTTTATCCTAAGTAGATCATGGGATAAGAAGATAGAGACATAAGTAGGTCTATCATTTATAATAAAAGATAATAACGAATTAACATTCACCAATAGATAAGTGTTAAATCATTATGATACATCTATAACAGAATATACGACATGTTCAAAGAAAACTGACTGTGCAGGAAAAAATTTAACCCTTTGAAAACCTAGTGTTTTAAAAATCTTAAATGATATGTGAGGAAAAAACCCCACAAAATTTGATTTATAGATACCATAAAACCATGTGTTTAGTTTTTAAAATATATATACACACACATTAAAACAGTGTCAGAGACTAAGCTGCTGTGGCGCATGCTACTAAGACATTGCTACTTGGAGGCTGAGGCCGCCTGAGAGGCCAGGGTTCAGTCCTTGGCCTAACCTAAACAGGACAGGCACAGTGGTGTACACCGATTGTGCTCACTGGCTGAGAGGCTGTGGTAAAAGAATCCCCATATGGTGACACCCCATAAAAAAATCAGTATCTCATAAATAAACTTCTAAAAAACTGCCAGAAAATATATAAGATATCAATAGTGGTTATCTCTGAATGATATAGTATTACAGTCCTATTTCTAGGATTTTTGTTTTCTTCTTTATACATGTCTATATTTTTCTACAAAAAAATGTATTTCTACTATAATGAGAACTACACATGGATTTAGGAGGCACAGGGGCACCTTGACTTGTGATGAATAGGCAATCTAAGAAAGAAGGGCATGACATTTAGTTTAAGCAGAAATACTACCTAGGGATGACAATGTAATTGCTAGGAGCACTTTTGCAGTTCCTGTTTTTAGGAGTCAGACCTTTACACAGAAGGAAAGGCAAGTGGGAGAACGCATGGTCCATCAGAGCTCCCATTGCTTCAGCCAAATCATGTAGAGGAGCTGTGATGTGCAAACAAAACAGAAACTGTAAGTGGTCCATGTTCTGCTCACGTTCAGTCTCAAAAGGTCACTCCAACCCGAGGAATATTTGGTGAGTAGAGCCAGTGCTCTATTCAAGTATGAAGGTGTTTAAATATAACGACAGTGTCCATCTATAAAGGGATTTCTAGGTAGTTTTGATCATTTCTAGGAAGCTATACAGCAGCACTCATCACTATCAGTTACAGATACACCTAAGAATCCAAAATTCCAGAGAGTCATTTGAAGAACTTTTGAAATAGGCTCGTAAAGGAAAAACAGCATGGAAGCCAGCAGGTGGTGAAGGTGCTCGACTCTGTGGCCAACTGCAGTTCAAGTCCCAGACTCAGTGGCTTAAAAATCACACTTAGCATGTGTGTGTGTGCATTTCCAAAATCCCAAGAGAATCGAGGAGAAGGGATTGCAGTGTGGTCACACCCGAGGGAGGTGGTTTCTCACTTTCTGTCTCATTCCCTGCAGTAAGCACACATGCCCTATGGTAAAAAATCTTTCAAAAAGAAGAAAAAATAGCTTGAAGATTAAGGTATTTCTATCTGGGTTATGCAAACCCAGAGTGCTTTGCCAAAAATTATTTACAGTTATACGCTACGGTGTAGGAATTTTCATATGGAAATCGCAAGTTCATTCCTAATGGAGATAGATGCACAGTAAAATGTGGTAGGTTCACTGTGACATTTTCTTCTTGACCCAAGCCTCAAAAACTGATGATTTAGTCTCCAGTGAGCAGAAATATCTTAGCCTGGAGAGAGCAGCTATATGTGATCTGTATAGAAAAAGAATACAACTCCTAAATACAAAACTCTGTTACTAGACTCCAATTTTCTTTTCTTTTTCTTTTTTTTGGAGAGGTTTTTGCTATAAGGTGCATGCGCTTGCCAGAAAGACAGAGAGAGACAAAGAGACAGAAAGCAAGAAATCGCCTCCCCCCGTCCAGGGGGGATGGCTACATTGCAATCCCTTCTCCTCCATTCTCCTCCAGGATTTTAGGCACATAAGCCACCAGGTCCGGGATTCAAACTGCGGTCGATTACATGGGAGTCCAGCGACATAGCCATTACGCCAACTGCTGATCCCAATAGACTCCAATTTTAATCCTGGAAAGGTAATTAAGATTATGAGCAGTTTGTGGGCAAGGATCTTACCAAAAAGGGCAATGGAAACCATAAAAAGATAATTGAGTAGTGTGAATCTCAAAATGGAAAAGAGAAATTCCAGAAAGTAGAGAAGAGAAAAGCAAGGAACCTTGAAGGGCACCAGTATAACAAGTCAGCTTCCCTTACTTGTCTTGTGTTAAACACTGATCATCAAAAATCAACAGAAGGGACCAGCAGTTAGCATAATGGCTATGTTGCTGGACTCCCACGTAGTTGACGGCAGTTCCCGTCCTGGACACGGTGGCTTAAAACTCACGCCGGGCGCATGTTTATGCGTGCCCAAGATCCTGAGGGGAGAATGGAGTAGAAGGGATTGTGGCGTGGCCATCCCCCCCCCCCCCCCCTCTGTGGCCATCCCCCCCCCCCGCTTGCTGTCTCTCTGTCTCTCTCTGTCGGGCGAGCGCACGCGCCCTACAGCAAAAACCTCCCTCCCCCCCAAAAAAAAGTAAAAATCAACAGAATATAAGCCAGCTCCATGGCAAATGGAGTAATATGCTGTTTAAGAGAAGGTGGATCCCACATGGTGACCCTGGTTTGAATCCCCGACCTAGTCACACATTGAGTGATTGCCTGAGATCTGAAGAGTTAGAGGACTAGAGAAAATGGATCCAGGTATGACCAGACCCTGTGAAGGATGCTCATCCACCTCTCTCTCTCTCTCTCTCTCAAATGTATGTGCTTATACTCTCTAATGAATAAAGAAAAAATAATTTTTAAAAATCAGTAGAACAAAAATGAAAAATACACATTATTATAGACTAAGACCCAAAGATCTACAGGAGTTAACGTATTTTATAATATCACATTTTTAATTTCTGAAAACTAGTCAAGCAAAGCAACAGTGAGCTAAGTCATGATTTAAGATTTTTCTGAAAACTAAATGAAACAATGTTTGGAAAACTAATTTCTGTTAATATAGGGAGATAATTCATAATGCCTAAAAATATGAGAAGAATATTCTTCAAAGTTGTGAGAAAAACCATGCAAACTTCAGATCTAAGAGTCCCATATTGGTAAAGCTGATGTAAAAGAGCAAGATGGAGCCCTTAGATGTCACCGCTGACCCTAGAAATGATAGAAGAGCTAGTGACCCAGTACCTGTAGAACAAGACCAAGTCAATGCCATGAGCTTCAAATAAGACCCTCTTCTCCCTTTCAGTCACTCACTCCATAATTATTTAATAATTTTCCATGCACCAGGACACCTTGGCAAGATTTATTTATTTATTTTTTTTTTTGGAGAGGTTTTTGCTATAGGGTGCGTGCGCTCGCCAGACAGAGAGAGACAGAGAGATAGAAAGTGAGAAATCACCACCACCCCTCCAGGGGGAATGGCCACACCGCAATCCCTTCTCCTCCATTCTCCTCTCGGGATCTTGGGCACGCACACACACGTGCCCGGCGTGAGTTTAAGACACCAGGTCTGGGACTCGAACCACAGTCGATTCCATGGGAGTCCAGCGACACAGCCATTACGCTAACTGCTGGTCCCCCCCTTGGCAAGATTTAATAATATCACTGTTTCCTGGTGCTCTGATGCTGTACCACAAATGTTAGGAAGAGGTTTTGTGTTGTTTTGTTTTGTTTTTTTGAGAGATATTTTTGCTATAGGGCACATATACTTGCTGAAGAGACAGAGAGAAAGAAAGCAAGAAATCACCCCCTCAGGGGGGATGGCCACAGTGCAATTCTTTCTCCTCTTGGAATTTTTGTCATGCACACACAAGTGTCCAGGGACTCGAACTGTGGTTGACTATGTGGGAGTCCAGTGACATAACCATTATACCATGGCTGGTCACAGGAAGAGGTTTTAAGAGTAGAAAAAAAAAAAAAAACCTTTCCCAACAACCCTTTTATGCAGGGTCTTCCTTCTGGCCAAAGTAGATTTGATTGTTTTCATAGTACTAAATTCCTACTTCTGTTGTGGTACCCTTTTATCTCATAGTAAGCTGTTTGGTGCTTTAGGTCTTACTCCCCAGTGGTCTCTGAACTCTTCAGGCACAAGGATAATACTCATCTTTGTATTCGTAGTCCTTAAGGGGTGGGTGTCTCGCATGTTGGGAGCACTTTAACTATTTGGTAACATTCAGTTAGGCTGATAGATCTGTAACTCTTTGAACCTCAGTTTCCTGATTAGTGAGATGGATATGACAAAACCTCTGACCTCACAGAGTTGTAATGAGAATCAAGAGTCACACTGAGGTGGGCGGGTGGTGCGGTGGTTGAGGTGCTGGACTCCCACATGGCTGACTGTGGTTTGCGTCCCAGACCTGGTAGCTTGTTTTTTCACTTTCCCTTTCTCTCTTTCTCTAGTCAAATTTAAATAATAATAATTATTACAACAAATAATAATTATAATAACTATTATAATAATGATGGCAACAAAATTAAATGAAGTTTTAAAAATAGTCACATAACAGTGCTTGACATTAGCAGGTAACACAGGCCTTTTGAGCACTCAGCCTTCTGGTAACAGCACTTCATTTCCTTCTGGGAAATCACCTTCTTACAACCCTGATACCAAATAATTTCAGTGGCACTAAGTCAGTTACGGCCAGTGAACAATTGCCCAGGGCTTTTTGCTGAAATGAGGAAAAGGCTCTCTTGTTCCACTGGAGTCACTAAGCGTCTGAGATATTAAGCTTTATGTGGCTCATGTGAACAGCCTCCCTGTGAATGTGCTATTGCTGACATTTCCTGAAATGCCATCAATAATAAGGTATGCCATTATTTTATATACCATGAGAATAACAAATGTGAGAAGAAATTGTAAGTTACGTCTTGCTTTCAGACATGTAAAAAGGAAATAAAATATGCATTTTATAAGTGATGAAATATAGTAAAACCATCACAGAAAAAAAAAGAAATGATGAAGAGACATATCAAGTCTTAATGATATCATTTGATGTCTCAACTCCATCTATACCTAAGTCCTTGAGCCACTCGTGAACTGTTCAGATAGAGAGGGTACAATTTTTTTTTTAAAGGTTTTTGCCTTAGGGCACATGCCCTCACCAGCAACAGAGAGGCAGACAGAGACAGTGAGAGGGAAAATGAGAAAACAACCCCCTAGAGGGATGGCCATGTCACAATCCCTTCTCTTTCATTCTCTTTGAGGGATCCTGGGCACACATGCACACGCGCCTGGTGTGATTTTCAAGGTATTGAGTCCAGGATGCAAACCATGGTCAACCATGTGGAAGTCCAGCAATGTAACCAATAGGCCATCTGCTGGACCCCCCAAAAGGGTGTGACTGTTTGTTAAGGTTGTCATAATAAAAATTTATTGTCTCACAGTAAAGGCATCTTGAAGTCAAAGATCAAGGCCTCTTCAATGTTGATTCCTTGTGAGAGCTTTAGGGGAAATTCTGCTTCAGGCTTCTCTCCATGGCTTGTAGATGACCATCTTCTTCCTGTTTCGCTTCACATCATCATCCTTATATGTGTATCTGTATACAAATTCCTCCTTCTTATTCCTATCTTATTCTAAGACATCAGTCATAGCAGATTAGTGACCCCCTCTCATGACCTCACTTTAACTTTATTACCCTGTCTCCAAATAAGGTCACATTCTGAGGTCCTGAGTTTCCACATGCTTTTGGGACACATTCAACCATAACAGAGGGAATGGATTCTCTTTTCATAAATGTCAATTGTAGTCGAGTTTCTGTCATTTACAACCAAGACTATTTCTGCTCAGTGAAATTTAATTTCCTTCCCTTAAGTAATTAAAGTTTCTTGAAACTCCAGAAGTTCTTCAGAAATGGATGATAATATGATGAGAAAGTAAGAGCTTATCTCTGCTTTCATGTGTCTGTTCTTCCAAAGCTATCAGGTGTCAATTATATGGGCCCCATCCTAATGACCTCATTCAATCCCAAGCCCTTCAGAAAGGCCTCCCCTGCAACACCATAACTGGATTGTAACTCCATCACAAATGGCTCACCAAATTTCATCGTGTGAATTTATGCAGGATGCATTCAAACAATAGCAGTAACTAAATATTGTGCTTTTTTGTTTTAATGTTACTGATACAATAGAGATACCATACTATATACTTTACAAACATTACCTCATTTAATTTTGCAATCCTATGAAGAAGTTCAGGTAGGTCTACTATTTGTCCCAGTTTTCAGAGAAGGAGACAGAAAAACAAAGAGATGAACCTTTTCATAAAGTCAGTTAATTAACAACTAAATATTATATAGCCTAGATTTGAATCTAAGTAATGTATGTCCAGAGTTTAAACTCTGAACCAAAGTGGGGTAGTACATAAAGGATAATAAAATATATCTACAAAGATAGAGACATGCAAAAGAACAATGGAAAAACTGCCCACAGATGTTAGGTAAAAAACTTATTTGATTTCAAATGGTGGAATTAAATAAAGCATGTGTTTATTCTCTGCTACTGAAACTAGAACTGCTGGCTGTGTGAGTCCCCTGGAGGCTGAAAGACCAATAAGTGGACAGAAATTCATTACTCTTTCATTCGGAGAGCAGCTGCTTTATGCAGAATCTGGCACTTACCACATGAGGACCACTAGTGGCTTTATAATCAATGTGACTCCTTTGTTTAGCTGAGTCTCTCCATCTTGTATTTCTCCTCACTAAGCATTCTGCTGCTGGTTTTTTGTTTTTTTTTTTTTTTTCTGTCTGTTGACGTATTGATGTTGGTTTCATTGTTCCGGGTTATATTTCACCGAGTTTTCAATAGAAGTGTCCCTTTGAGCTATCTGGGAAATGAAATGTCCTCCATCACCTTACCACATTAGAGCTATTATTCTTATAATCTCTTGCAAGTCACACTTTCCCATTAAAGTTCAACGAGCAATATCTATTTCATGCCTATGACTAAGTCCCAAACTCACCATGAAAGTGGGTAGCACTCACTGAGCTTTTTATATTTTTAATTTTTCTTTTCAAAACAAAACAAATTTTGAAACATTGAGATAAATGAATTCCCTTTGGCCATGAAAAACGTGTGCTAACCCTGAAAATCAACGTTAGAGATACAATTGCTACTCCAACAGTACGAAGCAGTCTGAACCCAGGAGGTATGATTTATTTAAGATCTCATACAAGAATAAAGAATCTGGGGCCAGCAAATGATGTGGAGGTTAAGGTAGCTGGATTCCGTATGTCCAACAGCACAGTTCAAGTCCTGGATCCAGGACTTGAAAAACACACAGGTTGCATTTGTGTACACCCCCAAAATCCCTAGAGGAGAATGGTGAAGGGATTACAACATGACCATCCCCCCAAAGGGTGATTTCTTACTTTTCCTCTCTCTGTGTCTTTGTTTCTCTCCAGCAAACACACGTAATCATATATATTTTAAAAAGTGGGGGTTAGCCTGATTATGATATGTCCCCCTTCTTTACTAGAGGTCACCTGAGAGTAAGCTTTGAAAATTAGGGTCAGAAAAGAGTACCTGTGGGACCAGCAGTTAGCGTAATGGCTATGTCGCTGGACTCCCACATAGTCGACCGCGGTTCGAGTCCCGGATCCAGTGGCTTAAAACTCACACCGGGCACATGGGCGTGCGTGCCCAAGATCCCAAGAGGAGAACGGAGGAGAAGGGATTGTGGCGTGACCATCCCCCCTGGGGGGGTGATTTTTTGCTTTCTATCTCTCTGTCTGTCTGGCAAGCACATGTGCCCTATAGCAAAAACCTCTCCAAAAAAAAAGAAAAGAGTACCTGTGAGTCTAGATATTCTCACCTTAGACTGTGTCTATGATCTTCCTAATTCCACAGCCCACCACAGCCTGCTACCAGCTGGAGCTGTGTCTTCCTCCTCCTCTCTGAAACTTCACCATTCACTGGGTAACATTTCTTTCCTCCTCTTGGAATATCGGCTTTTAGAGTCAGACAAATCTAGTTTGAATCACAATTGAAATTCATCACATAGTAGCTTAAAGACTATGACAAGATTACCCATTTCTCTCTGCTTTAATTTTTTCTTCTGTAAATGGGGTAATATAGTTATCCTCCAGGACTATTTTGAGCATTACATGAAGTATAGTAACACGTGCAAAACATAGTACATTCTAAAAAGAAGTTTCTTCTTTCCAAATATCTTTAAAATCATTCTGAAGGGGATTAGTAAGTTAGAACTTTGAAAATATTAATATGACATGTCTCTATAGCTATCCAAAGTGGCTATCCAAAGGTAGTGGTTGCTATCCTGATATGAATACTGTACTTCAGCTGTGAAATATTGGTTTCCTTGATCAAAAATGAAGATTTCCTGTTGAGACTTCCCCTCCTGACTCATTTCTACCTCTACACACTAAGTGTCTAGACAAGTCCAAGTGAACAGTTTCCAATCATCCGAATATGATTATGGCCAGATTATTCCTCTCTTCACCCTAAATCTGATGCACAAAGAGTGAAAACAAAACAGAAGAAGGATTCCAGATCATCTCCTTCTCCTTGCCTCTGAATACTCAGATTGAACTTCAAGAGTCAGGAAGAAACGTACCATCCATTAGATGACTAGAAATCACTGCAGGATCACAAGAAATATGTGAAAGCAAGACAATATCTCTCCTCTAAGGGAGAAGAATAACACCTCTTCATCCTCAGGCAATACAATGAAACTCATGGAAATGTCTGGTAAGGATTTTAGAATATTCATAATGACAAAGCTAACAGAGATGGAAGAGAAGAGAGACAATGAACTGCAGAAGAGGCAGGAGAAAGAGCTGGTGAGTTCCAGGAGGTGAGAAATTCTTGAAGATCTAAAAGAGGAAATACACACTCGAAAACAGACTCAAGTGGACCTGTTAGAGATGAAAGCTGTAATACAGGAACTCAAAATCTCCCTTGAAAGTATTAAAAGCAGACTAGATCACACAGAAAATCAAATCTCAGGTGTAGAAGATAGAATCGCTGGAAAAATCCACCATGAAGACTGAGAAAATGGTCCCCTAAAATGAGAATAATATACGACAAATACTAGATACCATTAAAAGTCCAAACATCCAGATAATTGGTATCCCAGAAGGTGAAGAGACTTATTAGGGAATTGATAATCTATTCCATGAAATCCTGCAAGAAAACTTTCCAAACCTAGAGAGGCACTCAAAGATCCAGTCCCAAGAAATACAAAGGACCCCAAATAGAATCAACCCAAGAAGATCTCCTCCAAGACATCTTATAGCCAGATTGACCAAAACCACAGACAAAGACAAGATACTAAGATTGGCAAGACAGAAACAGCAAGTTACCTACAAAGGATATCCCATCAGGCTAACAGCAGACCTCTCATCAGAAACAATGTAAGCAAGGAAAGAATGGGAAAATATATTCAAA
>NW_006160045.1:1563174-1571391 GCF_000334495.1 Tupaia belangeri chinensis
GTGCGTGCCCAAGATCCCGAGAGGAGAATGGAGGAGAAGGGATTGCGGCATGACCATCCCCCCTGGGGGGTGATTTCTCGCTTTCTGTCTCTATGTCTCTCTCTGTCTGGCGAGCGCACGCGCCCTATAGTGAAAAACCTCTTCAAAAAAAAAAACAACAAAAAACTAAGACTTAATTAATTAATTAATTAATTAAATCATAGAGACACGTCTGGAGTTGAACATTATATCCCAGAATTTAATTGGGAAGATAGGACCACAACAGAAGATAGATTAAGTACATGAGACTGAACTGGTGAAATAGCATTTTATGACTTTTGACTAAAACATTGCTGATTTTCTTCTAGGCTTTGTTTTCCAGTTTTAAGGATTTTGTTTTTTCCTGTTTTGAGCTGCCAATAGGTTCAAGCACCTATTATTTGAACAGAATCCTAACCTGTTTCCTGACTTTCAGTTTTAAGTAAAGTTCCTTAGTATTTCTTTGATTTATTAAAGCTAAAACTGCTTTTCTTGAAATTAAAAATATAATACCAATTTAATGATCATAGCAAGCTATATGGCCTTAGCTAGGTGGTACCTTACATTCATTCTACTTGGAGTTTCACACCTAGAGTCAGACATGTATTCACTGATATGTACATACCAGCTAAACTTGCTATTGAAGTTATATTACTTAAGAAACTTTGTGAATCAATAAAATGTGGGGGGGGGGGTAAAAGGAATGGAAAACAACTGTAGACACTTAAATTAGTGCGGGAGGAGGGTGGGAAACGGCAGAGGGTGAGAAATAGGGGTTAAAAATATATAAATGTATATAGATGAAACTAGAAATGGAAAATTAATGATGATAACATGTATGATTAAGCCACCATGCAGTATATTTTGGATGGAAATCACATTTTGTATGCTATGACAATGCTCAGGGAATGAATGTAAATTAATTAATTAATTTAAAATGTTTCAGAAGAAAATTACAGTGCACTTGTAACTAGATTCAAGTTTTGTCTATAGTTTTAGTTTAAGCTATTTGTGTACCAATAAAATGTGGAAAAAATGTAAAATAATAATAATAATAATAAATTTTTAAAAGGTTAAAAACACAGACCTAGAGTCAAACTAGAGCCAAACTACTTTGGGTTCAGATCCCTTTGTATTTCAGTTGTCTCATTTGTAAAATGGGGATAAAAAAGCTACCAACCTTATATGATTATGATAACTTCTACATAAGTACATAAGTACATAAAACATACACAGCTAACCTGAAATATACTATGTGCTTCTTCTGAAGGGTTATAATTCAGAACGTCCATATTAAATTTATTATTTATCATTATTTGCTATTCAGGTAGGTTAATAAATAGGTAATTTACTTAATTAATCCCCTAAAAGAGAGTTTTGCCAATTATGGGTATCAGTTTCTCTAAAACATATATACTGAGGCAAGCTATGTAATTTTTAGAAATGTTATTCTGTATAAATGCATTACTTTGTTTTTTAAAAAGGAAAAAGAGAACAACGATTTAAAGTTGTTTTTTCCTCCATGGTAGGGAATGAAAGTCAACATGTATTCTTTCTATAGTCTGTGTCCTAGATTACTCAAATAATACTCATTTTGAAAACTTTTGGATTATATAATTTCCCTATAAAACAGCTTTGCACATGGCCATAGTACCCAAATGTCTAACCTCTAAAAATTACAATGACTATTTCAAACACCTAATTTCAATATTCACTCATTCATTCATTCAACCAGTGTTTACTGGGAGTCTGCTAATGTGCCATGCAATGTTACAGAAAATAGATAAAAATCTTAGCTTTTACAGAGCTTTCATTATGGTAGGGTGAGTGACATTCAACAACTAGATAACTAAACTACAAATTATCTCAAATTATGGTAAACATCATGGAGAATAATAAATCAGGAAAGAAAACCAGGTGTCGCAAGGCTGTTATAGGAATCACAATTTGAAATAGCTTTGTTACAGAATATCCTACTGAGAAGGACCCTATCAGCAAAGGCCTGGGAGAAGTAAAGGACTGAGCTATGAGAATAACTGGTAGAAGAGCATTCTGGGAAGAAGGAACAGCACAAAGGTCTAGAAGTGGGAAAGTACCTGGAATGTTCAGGGAATGGCAAGGAGGTTAGTGTGGCTAACATGGAGTAGGCAAGGACAAGAGTAGTAGGAGTGGAAGTGCTTTGTGCGTGTGCACATGAAGTCACAAGAATGTTCACAGAGCATTATTAACGATAACCAAAATCTGGAAACAACCCAAGTATCTACCAATAGTACGATGAATAAATTATAATGTATTTATATGATGGGATTTAACATAGAAATGGAAAAAGAAAACACATGTCCTCTCAATATTCATCTCAAGTAAATGAATCTCACAAATACAATGTTGAATAATAGAAGTGATATGGTAAGGAATAAGGATTGCATGAATCCATGTATACAGATTTGACAATCAAGGCAAAACTGATATCTCCAGTAATAAGACAGATCAGTATTTACCTTCTGGAGGACAAAGGTTTGTTTGCTTGCAAAGGAGAGACGAGGAATCTTCTGAGAAGGCTGGGTAAAGGTAATATTCACGTAGGAACTGTGCATCTTTCTATATGCTTATTTTATTTCACTTTAAAAATATATAATATATAGAAGAATTTGAGAGAGCAAGTACAGATACATTTTTCAAAAAGTTTTATTGTAAGGGAGGAGAGAAATGGAGCAATAACTGAAGGATAGTTTTAAAAATGGGAGTTATGACTGTTTCTGAAAACTTACTCATATTTGCTATTAAAGAGAAACACCTATCATGTTATTTACTAACTGGGTTTTCTTTAAATTAACTAATTTTCAACTTCAATATATCTCTTTTTTTTTTTTTTAAGAGAGAGATTTTTGCTATAAGGCACGTGCACTTGCTGGAGAGACAGAGAGACAGAAAGTGAGAAATCATCCCCCAAGGGGGATGGCCACACTGTAATTTCTTCTCCTCCACTTTCAACTTCTGGGATTTGGGGCATACACACACATGTGCCCAGCATGAGTTTTAAGCCACTGGGTCCAGGACTCAAACCGTGGTCAACTATGTAGGAGTCTAGCAATGTAATCATCATGCCATATGCTGGTCCCTCAATTTAAATATATCTTTAAAGGAAAATTCATATTAACACCATATCACCTCCCATAATACAAGTAACTGTAAGAATACAATGAGAACAAAAATCATACCATTCAAATAATTTAATTAAAAACAACTGAATGCAAGTGAGTATTAATCTGTTTGAACTACAAAAATGAGCTCCTAAAAATAAGCCCTTCAACAGAAAACTGGAGTTGTAAATGGTGAGTTAGAAAGGGTTGCTGGGACCAGCAGTTGGCATAAGGCTATGTTGTTGGACTCTTATGTAGTGGACCTCGGCTCAAGTCCCAGACCCAGTGACTTAAACTCACACCGGGCGTGTGTGCATGCATGCCCAAGATCCCAAGAGGAGAATGGAGGAGAAGGGACTGCAGTATGGCCATGCCCACCAGGGGTTGATGGGTTGATTTCTCGCTTTCTGTCTCTCTATCTCTCTGTCTCTCTCTGTCTTTCTGGTGAGCGCATGCACCCTATAGCAAAAACCTTCAAAAAAAAAAAAAAAAGGAAAGGGTTTCTGTTGCATGTCTATACAATAATCAGCACCATTGTTCACATTTCCCTCATTATCTTCACTTTTATACTGTTTTTAAACACTCATCCACACTGAGTTCAACAGAGGAACAAAATGAAAACACAGTCCCATGCCTCAATGACAACAGGTGGCTGACTTGCCCAGCACTTGAGGTTGCCTCCAGTTCCATGATGCTCATGATTGGAGGGAAACTGGGTTCCAGGAAAAGTTTTCCCATGCTGCTGACCAAAAAGAACCCCAATTTCCACATCTCTTCCTAGAAAGTACTGGTGTGTGCACCAGCATGAGGTGGACAGTAGGGTGTGCTTGGCTCTGGTTCTGGCAACTCTGCCTGCAACCAGGCAAAGGTAGCTGGCCATCCAGAGAGACCCCCAACTGTCACTAGTACCCCAGAATCATCTGTTCTGCTCCATACTTTAGGAAACACAGCTTTACACCAATAGAGGCACTCTTTTGCAAATTAAAAATCAGTGTACCTGATTTTTCAATCACATATGTTATTTAAATATAAGAGCTACCCAGAATACACAGAATTCATGGTGCCATACCATTTGTTTATGAGTCCACAAATTTAGCCTTTTTAAAAATCAACAGTCTTAAAGAACCAGCAGTTGGTGTAATGGCTATGTCGCTGGACTCCCATGTAGTCAACTGTGGTTTGAATCCGGGACCCAGTGGCTTAAACTCACACTGGGCGTGTGTGTATGCATGGCCAAGATTCCGAGAGGAGAAAGGAGGAGAAGAGATTGCGGCATGGCCATCCCCGTGGGGGGTGATTTCTCGCTTTCTGCCTCTCTAGCCAAAAAAAAAAAAAAAACCTCTCCAAAACAACAACAACAACAACAGTCTTGGGACCAGCATATGGTTTAATGGTTACGTTGCTGGACTCCAACGTAGTTGACCATGGTTCAAGACCAGGACCTGGTGGTTTAAACTCATGCCAAGCATGTGTGCATGCATGCCAGAAATCCCAAGAAGAATGGAGAACGAAGTGCAGCATGGCCACCTCGCCGCTGGGGGGTGATTTCTCACTTTCTGTCTCTCTGGAAAGCATACGTACCCTATAGAAAAAAATCTCTGGAATTAAAAACAAACAAAAAAAATCACTCCAGTCAGAAAACAGAAATGTGCAAATTCATGGACATAATCCCTGCTCTCAAGCAAAAGCTGCCAGATAAACATACACAATGTTATGGATTTTTTTGTTTTAGCACATGTCCCAAATATTGCATTAAACATACTAAAGACATACCTGTTATTTATTTGAAATTCAAATTTAAATTTGCATCCTATAGTATCATTTGCTAACTTTGGCAACCCTGCCTTCAAGGGTTGTCGGACCATTGGGTGACCAAGTCAATTAAAATACAGTGAGAGTATGAGAAATGTCAGAGCAAGAGATGCTTAGGTACATGCTGAATAAATATCTAGCTTGGGGAAGACTTCTGGGAATTGGTAATACCTGAACTGAATCTTAAGCTGTGAATTTATGGGGCACATAATTTATTTCAGAATTGAAAAACACACCCGTATCATTCATGACTTAACTTTTTGATGAACGAGTATTTTGTCTGCAGGATTAGATCCCAAATTCTTTTAAGACAAAGAATTATGTCTCCCACACCACCTATCAATGACAGACACACCTAAGGCATGTAATAAACTACTGCAAAAATTGATTCAAATATTTTTACTCTCTCAAAGAAAAAGTATTCTGTTTAGTTAAATCTTTGTTTAAATAGATACTTTCGGTCTTCAAACACTGCAGTCAAGAACTCAGTCTGAGGGGCCAGCAGATGGTGTAGCAGTCACGTTGCTGGACTCACATGTGGTCAGATGCAGTTAGAGTCCCAGACTCAATGGCTTAAAACTCATGCAAGTCGGGACCAACAGGTGGCGTAAAGGCTGTCGCTGGATTCCCATGTAGTGGACCGCGGTTCAACTCCTAGACCCGGTGGCTTAAACTCACGCCGGGCGCGTGTGCATGCATGCCCAAGATCCCGAAAGGAGAATGGAGGAGATGAGACTGCAGCATGGCCATCACCCCTGGGGGCTCATTTCTCACTTTCTGCCTCTCTGTCTCTCTGTCTTTCTGGCGAACGTACGCACCTTATACCAAAAACCTTTCAAAAAAACAAACAACTCACACCGGTCACGTGTGTGTGTGTGTGTGTGTGTGTGTCCAAGAGGAGAATGCAGAAGGGACTGTGGCATGTCTATCCCCCCTATGAGATGATTTTTCACTTTCCCTCTCACTGTCTCTATAGCCCTCTCACCCACCTAAGCACATGCACCGTAACATAAAAACCTGTTAAAAAAAAAAAAAAGAAAGAAAAACAAAAACAAAAAAAAAATCTAGACCCACAAGAACTGAATTAGTAGTAAACACACGGGTTGCGTGTGGTTCAGCGACCTTGTATATTGGTTTCATGATAGATTCAATGTTGCTGGAATGAGCACTGTTTTAATTCAGGGCTGCTTTTGAACACCTCCATGTATGGCATGGAGGTGTCAAATTCTTGTGTCAATTTGAAATTAAAAAGTCTGACCCAAGCTTTGTCAAGTAAGCTAAAAGGTTTATTGCAGCAAAAACAGCATGGGCCATCCAAGACCAAACACTCCAGAAACCTTAACCAATGTTCAAAATGGAAGAGTGTGGAATTTCCATTTTTAGGGAGAATGGGAAAGAAGGAGTTTCAAAAGTCTACTTTCCCTTATGAACTCACAACATTGGTTCACAAGAATAGTACAAGTTTGTGATTGGCTTTTGATGTTTCATACACCTACATTTTAGTAACAAAAGCTTCCAGGAGGAGATAGGATTACAATGAACAACCTGCAGTCTGTGATAACTTAGGGTACTTTAATACCAGCTGGGCAGTGAATTCTTTGTGAAGATGTGTCCTTAAGCAATTATTTCAGATGGTGGGAAATAATTGTACATTTATCTCTGTGAGGCCAATTTAAGCCAAACCTCCTCATCCTTAAGACAGACAGGTTTATTTTCTTCTCAAGGATTTACTTTGGTTAGTATTCTTAGCACATAGACTAACTAGGCTTTCATGACTATAATCTCTCATTCCACAGTTCAAAATATGTGAGTTAGGTTACAGGATAGGTGACTCCTGACAGTTCGTGACAGCTTTTTCTGAACTCCTGAAAGATCATAGTAAAAAGCAGCCGGAATTCCAAGGCTGCATAGCTTTCAAAGCCTAATTAATTTCAAATGCTTCACTAGACTTATTTCCTTTTTCACTTGATTGGATTAGAGGTATTAAAGCAGTTACTACAGGTGGGTAGTCCACTGACTAGGAGGACTTCTCTACAAACACACCCTGCCCATATTTAAGTTCCTCTCTAACCTACTGCAGTTTGGAACTGTCACACACTTTCTCCTAGAGCTCTTCAAGCTGGTTCAGGGTGAGCTACACATAGACAACCACTGGAAGACGATAAAGAGACAACTTCTCTCCTTTCCTATTCTCAGCTCTAAAAACCAGAACTGGAGAAGCAGCAGCCTTGCTCTCCTGAAGTGGCACTTTGCAACAATATCGAAGGTAAAATGATAGATATTACACTGATCATAAAAAGACTTTTTAAAAACATGAAAGAAACATGTAAAGAAGGTAGTCAAATGAGCATTTTAAATAATGTGCTCTCTTCCCCTTCAATTCTTTAAATGGAGTCTGAAACAGACGTTGTGGTCCCGCCTATGGTTCTTCACAGAGTGTTTCACCACAACAACCCTGAGAGAAGACAGCAACCAAGTCTGGGGTATCTTGAGGACTGGTAACCTAGCCTCAAAAGGCCACGAAAGTACAAAATAGTTTTAAAGTTTGTGCCCCATAAGGCCTATTTAAAAGACCATTTGTTTATAAAGATCAAATTTTCCCTGATTTATGTCAAAGATAAAGGAACCCAGACAGTAGGTAAAGAGGCAAGGACAAATTTCGACCAGTAAGTACTATTACTGCAACAGGAAAAAGAGTCCTGCGTGAACTGAACTCAACTTCCATTGGTACAGAGGTAAGTGAGCGTTTTAAAGCGAGAATAAAGACATTAGGGGTAGGCTGGGAGTGGTGAATGGGATGCAGGAACTGTTTCCAGCGGAGTCTCTTTCCACGGTGTTTTTTAACACAACCACAAACACACGGGGGCGCTTTTCAAACTTGAGCCCTCGGGAACGGAGACTGTCAGGAGAGAACTACAACTCCCAGCAGCCCTTGCGAGAGAGCCCCCTCCCAACTTCCGAGACGCCGTTTCCCGTCTTCCAGCAGCTCTAACTCCTTCCTTACCTTTTAGAGGCCGCCAGGGCTCGAGTGGGCAGCCAGAGTCGCAGGGCAGTGGGTCGCAGTCACGCCCAGCGGGGCGGGAACTCGGCTCGGAATGCTCAGGGCTCCGGGAAGCCGAGCTGGCGTCGTGGGGTGCGCGTGGACGTCACATCCGCTGGGAGGGGCGTCGGGCGATCCCGCGCAAATTGAAAGGTCCAGCCCTTCGCGCGTGGCTGCAGCTGGCTCGCCCGGCCGCAGTGCCCGCGA
>NW_006160045.1:1572135-1590921 GCF_000334495.1 Tupaia belangeri chinensis
GCCGGCCAGAGTCGCAGGGCAGTGGGTCGCAGTCACGCCCAGCGGGGCGGGAACTCGGCTCGGAATGCTCAGGGCTCCGGGAAGCCGAGCTGGCGTCGTGGGGTGCGCGTGGACGTCACATCCGCTGGGAGGGGCGTCGGGCGATCCCGCGCAAATTGAAAGGTCCAGCCCTTCGCGCGTGGCTGCAGCTGGCTCGCCTGTCTGCAGTGCCGCCGTTTTCTCTGGCTCTGGCCGGGGGGAGTGGGGGGCGGGCTAGTTACGGAGTCCCCTTCTAGTTACCCTCGAGGGGACGAGCTCATGCCAGAAAGTGAGGGGAGCGGGCTAGCGGGTGGGTGTCCGCTGGTTCCCGGGGGTCGATCTCTGTGTCAGCGGCGGGAAGGGAAGGACAGGGTCCGCCTGGTCTTCCCGACCGACCCTACACCAAAGCCCTCGGTCCGAGTCGGTTCCGAGGGAACGTCTCGCTGGGCTGGGACCGCCGTTCAGAGAACCGAGAAGTCCGCACTCACTGCGGAAGATTCCGGGCAGGAGTAGGCACAGGGTTGTAGGACTTGCCACGTTTCCGCAGAAGGTAGCAGTCCTGTTTTCACACGCAATCTCCCCACTTTTAAAAGTTGACCAGTAATTTTTTTCCTTAATGTTGTGCAGGCCAAAGGAAACTTGCCATTTGGAATGAGCTTGCGGGCTACGCCTGCACATCCCCGTGAGCCAAGAGGCTTAAAGTGGTGAAGCTGCTGCTGCTGTTACCTGGGTGCCACAGGTGATCACCTTGAGATGGCTTGTGCCATATGGCACTCAGTCATTCTTACTACGCTAAAGGGCAAATATTTATCCGAGGATATTTACCTGGCCCAGAAGAAATACATATTATGTCCATTTTCCTCAGAGTGAACAGTATTTTTAGACATTGTCTCTGAGAGGTGGGACACTGATCATTTTTCCTCAGACTGTGGCTTGAGGACCATTTGCATCCAGATTGCCTGCCTTGTTTAAAATTCAGAGCCCCTTGCATCACTCCAGAAGCAGCAAGTCACAGACACTGGGAGTGAAGTGCAGAATCTGCGAACTTCTGAAATTTGAGAATTGTTGGAGTAGAACATCAGAGCTCTGATACAGGGTCAACAGGGTAAGGCTGACCTTTTGTTAGTGGTGATTTTTAATGTACTTTTTCCACAAGAGAGAGACAGAAACAGACAAGCACCCCCAACAAGGTCTCCATGCCTTAATCTAACCCCAAACTTCAGCCAGTCAGGATCCTGAGCCCTTGAGGCAGGCCTAGCTTGTGCAGAAAGACTGAGATGTATGCCCCAGGCTTTACCTTACCACCTCGGCATCTTAGGTTGCTGTGTTACTGCTGTACTGCTGTGGCTGACTGAACCAAGGCTGACTTCAGATTCTGTGTTTTCTTTTTTCCCTTCCTTCCAAATGTAATGTTTAGTTGGTGCAATTTATATTATGAAATGCTGAGCAACTGCTCTTGCCCATTACTGTGTTTTACATTTTGACATAAGGAGTGGACCGAATAGTGGTGGCAGCTCTAGAATTTGTTAAAAGGTTTGGGGGCTGCAGCCTAGGATAAGTGGACGTGGGTGGGAAGTGTATTTATACAACAGGCACAGTTTCACATTCCTCTAGATAGCTTTCAGAAAAGCTGTTGGAGTTGTCCCTAGGTACCACACTGCATATTCTAGAATGTTCATTGCTTGGAATAACGCATTCTGGTAGCAGTGAATTTCTGTCTTTAAAAAGTACAGATCCAAGACCAGCAGTTAGCGTAATGGCTATGTTGCTGGACTCCCATGTAGTTGACTGTGGTTCATGTCCCGGACCTGGTGGCTTAAACTCACACCGGGTGCATGTGCGTGCATGCCCAAGATTCCGAGAAGAGAATGGAGAAGGGATTGCGGCGTGGCTATCCCCACTTGAGGGGTGATTTTTCACTTTCTGTCTCTGTCTCTCTGGCGAGCGCATGTGCCCTATAGCAAAAACCTCTCCAAAACAGAAAAAGTACAGATCCATATGTATAATTCTGTTTATTTCATTAATTTTATTTTTAAATTGAAGTGCTTTCTTTTCTGCAAATTTTTCTCCAAATTTCCACTTCTGTGTGAAGTAATGTAATACCTCTTACAGAGGCAAATGTGATGCCACAACGTGCAAATACAGATTTTAACAGTTCCTTTTTGTAGAGAGGAGAGACTTCCATGCGTCACATAATCACATTTCAGTCCATAACAGACTGCATATATAGTGGTGGTCCCATAAGGAGTATATAGGCTATACTATATAGCCTAAGTAAGTAAGTAGGCGTACCATCTACGTTTGTATAGGTACACTTGATGGTGTAAACCCAGTGATGAAATCGTGACTACTCTTTCAGCACCTACTTTATGCCTAGAACTATGTTAAGAGCTTGGAACATGTTAGGATTCCAAGTGTGAGAGTACTTTTTAAAAAATAAACATTAAGCTACTGTCAAGTGACATTAAAGGTAGTATTAGCGATTCATGTGAATTCTAGACTGGAAATGTTTTGACATGAAGCCTAGTTAAAAATTTAAAGAACAGGGACCAGCAGATGGCATAATGGCTACTTCGCCGGGCTCCTGTGTAGTCGACCGCGGTTTGAGTCCCGGACCCAGTGACTTAAACTCAACGCTGGGCATGTGTGCGTGCATACCCAACATCTGGAGAGGAGAAAGGATTGTGGTGTGGCCATCCTCCCTGGAGGGTGATTTCTCACTTTCTGTCTCTCTGTCTCTGTCTTTCTGGTGAGCGCATGTGCCCTATAGCAAAAACCTCTCCAAAAAAAGAAAGAACAGTGATGCTCAAATATCTAAACTAACAATTTATCAGTTCCAAACCTCTTTGTTATTTTCTTAGAACTTTTACTAAAAGTGTATTTTTTAAAATGTTCTTGTCCTTTTCTACTTTTATATCATGTAGTTAATTTGGCACCATGGGGATACAAGGATTGCTACAATTTATCAAAGAAGCTTCTGAACCCATCCATGTGAGGAAGTACAAGGGACAAGTAGTAGCTGTGGATACATACTGCTGGCTTCACAAAGGAGCTATTGCTTGTGCCGACAAACTAGCTAAAGGTGAACCTACTGATAAGTAAGTTTGGATCTTATATTAATTCTTTGACTAGTAAGAATGCAACTTATGATTGTCATTCAATGCCATAATTTATCAAGAAGTGATCATATGTGTTTTAGAGTATTGCCAAATCAGAGATAACTCCCTTCTTTGTTACAGGCCTAGTTTTCATCATTTGTAGTAAGCCAATGTAGCAGGACCCTGATGGACAAAGACTATCTCCTTCATTCTTTACCTAAGATAACCTTTTTAACAATATTTAGAAAATTCATGGTGATTTCAGATTCCCACTTTCTATTCACAAAATGTGGCAGATACTTCAAAGGGAAAGGGACGAGATGTTCTGACTTTCTTTTATTTCATTTCGGGTCAAAAGTGGTGGGCCATATTGACATCCAATTATAACTATGCGAACTGTGGTCCTTTTTTCTTTTTGGTCAAAGCGTGTGAGCACTGGCTAGAGAGACGCAGAAAGAGAGGGAGGGGGAAGGACAAAGCACCCCGCTGTTGATTGTGGTCATGCCACAATCCCTTCACCTTCATTTCTTCATCTTATTAGAATTTTCAGCATGTATGTACACATACCTGTCATATTTTTCCTCCTGGAGGAAAGGCTCACTGATCTGTGACTTAAGCACAATACACAATAGGTATGTTCTAGTAATCCTGTATTATTTTTCTCAAAGAAAAGAGAAACAGTCATTATTGAATGGTGAACGTTTCATACTTTCAGGTCTATCAGGTTAATCTGACCAAAAATTACCCTTAGTACTAAATGTAGGATCTGAAAGAATCTGGATCCTTCTGCTACTCCAAATACTGAGATAATTTTTTCTTAATTTTATTTATTATCATAATTTTTTATAATATATTTAATCACACGTATCTTTACAGTATATTACGTTTCTTTTTCCAGCATGATTACCATGTATATCAGTCAAGACAAAGACATTACTATGCACATCGTCATCATCAAATAGCTTTTCATCATTTTTTTCAGATTATTATTGTTTATTCTCATTATTTTTTTCAGCATTCAGTCACTATATATATCATTTGGCTTATAAAGAGAATTTACCCAAATACTTCTTAGGCCAGTTTAGTTGAGAATACCATACATGTTATCATCAGCAGGTGATAAACCATTTTTTTAAAAAAAATATTTTTATTTATTTATTTATTTATTATTTGACCAGAAAGAGAATGAGAGAGAAGGGCAAAGTGAGAAATCAAGCTGCCAGGTCCAGGACTTGAACCGTAGTCGGCCATGTGGGAGTCCAGCACCTTTAACTACCACGCCACCTGCTGGCCCTGATAAACCATTTTTATGTCTCACTAATGCCATGCCTCTCTATTCATTCTCTTGCTATCCTTCTCTATACTCTTCCCTTCTCTCCAACTCCGTTCAACACTGTCTTTAGCATCCATTAACTATTTTCACTGCTTTTATGCCGTCCCATATTTCAGTCTCTACCATAAAGTCCAGATAGTCTGTATATATTAAGTGGATACATACAATATCTTTCTTTCATATCCTAGCTTGCTTCACTCAGCGGTACATCTTCTATATTTAACCACTTTCTATCAAATGCCAGAGTCTTGTTGGTTTTTAATGGCTGAATCGTATCCATAGAGTATATATGCCACACTTTTTTCCATCCATTCATCTATTTGTGGACATTTGGGTTGGTTCCATGTCTTAACAATTGTGGATAATGCTGCAGTAAACATTGATGTGCAAGCACTTTTCTGGCTGAGCATTCTCCTGTCCTTTGGGTAGATACCCAGAAGTGGGATTGCTTTGAGGAACCTCCATATTGTTTTCCACAGTGGCCAAACCAATTTACATTCCCACCAACAGTGTAGGAGAGTTCTTTTACCACATTCCTGTCAACATTTACAACTTTTTGTTTTTTTAATCTTAGCCACTCTGACAGGGGTTAGGTGGCATCTCATTATTGTTTTAATCTACATCTCTCTTATGATGATAGATGCTAAGCATTTCTTCATATGCTTTTCCACTGTTCGTATGTCTTCCTTAGAGAGATTTTTGTTCAGCTAGCTTTCTCATGTTTTAATTGGGTTAGACATTTTTTTTTTTTCAGGTAAGCCACTTGAGTTCGCTGTGTATTCTGGTTATCAGTCCCTTGTCTGAGTCATATTTTACAAACATTCTCCTATTCTAAGGGTTGTCGATTCACACTAATTATAGTGTCTTTTGCTATGCAAAAACTTCTTAATCTTTTATAGTCCCACTTGTCTATTTCAGAGATTATTGCCCATGCTTTGGGAGTCTTATTTCAGAAGTCTTTGCCTACCCCAGTGTCTCCCAGAGTTTCTCCAGTGTTTTTCATCAGTAGTTTTATAGTTTGAGATCTTTAGTTCAGATCTTTGATCCATTTTGAGTTGATTTTTGTTAGTGGTGAAAGAAGGGCATTCAGTTTCATCTTTCTGCAGGTAGATACCCTGTTTTTCCAGCACCATTTGCTAAAAAGGTTTTCCTTTTCCAATGGATTGGTATCCTTTGTCAAAAATTAGTTGGCTATCCACTTGGGGGTTTATTTCTGGGATCTCTATTCTATTCCATTGGTTTACTTCTCTGTTTTTGTGCTAGTATCATGCTGTTTTGATTATCATTGCTTTGTAGTATATTTTGGGATCAGGAGTGAGCTGCCACCCCTTCCACTCTTCTTGCACAGGATTGCTTTGGCAATATGAGGTCTTTTATGATTCCAGACAAATTCTATGACTGTCTTTTCTAGATTTGTGAAGAATGTTTCTGGTATTTTGATTGAAATTGCATTAAATGTGTAGATTAATTTGAGTAGAATTTGCCATTTTGATTATGTTAATTCTTCTGATCCAGGAACATGGAATGTCCTTCCACTTTTTTTTTTGATTTCCTTTTTTATTTATTTTTTTTTTTTGAGAGGTTTTTTCGCTATAGGGCTCGTGTGCTCGCCAGACAGACAGAGAGAGACATAGAGACAGAAAGCAAGAAATCACCCCCAGGGGGGATGGTCATGCCGCAATCCTTTCTCCTCCATTCTCCTCTCGGGATCTTGGGCACGCACACACACGCGCCCCGTGTGAGTTTTAAGCCACTGGGTCCGGGACTCAAACCACGGTCGGCTACGTGGGAGTCCAGCGACACAGCGATTACACTAACTGCTGGTTCCCCTTCCACTTTTTTATGTCATTTTCAGCATACTTTTTAAGATTTTCATAGTTTTCTTTGTAAAGGTCTTAGATTTTCTTAGGTTTATCCCTGGGTGTCTTACACATTTTGTGGCTGTGGTAAAAAGGACTCCTTTCTTCAGGTCTGCTATGTTCAACTTATTCCTATATAGAAATGCTATTGATTTTTGGATATAGATTTTTGTATCCTGCCACTTTACTGTATTTATTTATTATTCAAGAAGTTTTTTTTTTTTTTTCATGGAAACCTTTGGGTCTTCTAAGTATACCATAATGTCATATGCAAATAAAGATATTTTCAACTCTTCTTTGCCTATTTGAATACATTTTATATTGTTCCCTTTTCTGATTGAATTGGCTGAGACTTCCAGCACTATATTAAAAAGCAGTGGAGAAGGTGTACAGCCTTGTCTAGTACCAGTTTTTTTCCCCATTCAGTATAATATTAACTATATGCATTTCATATATGGCTTTTGTTATGTTGAGAAACAATTCTTCTATACCAGTCTTACTGAAAGTCTTAATCTGAAAGGATATTGTATTTTGTCAAATGCTTTCTCTGCATCAATTGAAATGATCATATGGTTTTTATCTTTCTTTCTGTTAATATAGTGTATTATATTGATGGTCTTGCATATGTTGAACCAATCTTGCATCCCTGGAACAAAGCCTACCTGGTCATGATGAGTAATCATTGCTATATCTTGTTGGATACGATTTGCAACTATCTTGTTGAGAGTTTTTGCATCTGTATTGATCAGAGATCTTGGTCTGTAGTTTTCTTTTTGGTCATGTCCTTATCTGTTTTGGGAATAAGATGATGGAGGCTGGGACCAGCAGTTAGCATAATGGCTATGTTGCTGGATTCCCATGTAGTCGACCATGGTTCGCGTCCCAGACCCAGTGGCTTAAAACTCACGCCAGGTGCTGAATTTGGAAGATGTCCTTCCTTTTGGATCCTTAGAAATAATTTGAGTAGGATAAGGGTTAACTCTTCTTTAAAAGTTTTATAGAATCCAGCCTTTTGGCCAGAACTACCATCTTCCAGTAATTAACCAAAATGACTAACACAAAGGGAAAGGGGAGAGGCACCCATGTATGTTCTCTAGGCCTTTTAGAAAACAAGGAGTGGTTCCTTTGGCAACATATATGGGAATCTACAAGAAAGGGATATTGTAGACATTAAGGGAATGGGTACTGTTCAAAAAAGAATGCCCCACAAATGTTACCATAGCAAGACTGGAAGAGTCTACAATGTTACCCAGCATGCTGTTGGCATTGTTGTGAACAAACAAGTTAAGGGCAAGATTCTTGCCAAGAGAATTAATGTGCGTATTTAGCATATTAAACATTCTAAGAGCAGAGATAGCTTCCTAAAACATGTGAAAGAAAATGACCAGGAAAAGAAGAAAGCCAAAGAGAAAGGTACCTGGGTTCAACTAAAGCACCAGCCTGTTCCACCCAGAGAAGCACATTTTGTGAGAACCAATGGAAAGGAGCCTGAGCTACTGGAACCTATTCCCTATGAATTCATGGCATGATGGGTGTTAAAAATAAACTAATTTGTGGTCTATTAAAAAAAGTTTTGTAGAATTCAGAAGTGAAGCCATCAGGACCTGAGCTTTTCTTTGTCAAGAAGTTATTTATTAGCAATTCAATCTCATGACTTGTTATGGGTATATTCAGGTTTTCTATGTCCTCCTAATTCAATCTTGGTAGATCATATGTACCTAGGAATTTGTCCATCTCCTCCATGTTCTCTTGTTTGTTGGCATATAGTCACTCATAGTATCCTCTAATGGTGTTTTGTATTTCTATCGTGTTTGTTGTAATGTTGCCTGTCTCATTACGTATTTGATTTATCTGGTTTCTTTCTTCGTTATCAGTCTAACTAATGGTGTGTCAATCTTGTTAACCTTTTCAAAGAACCAGCTTTTGCTTTAATTTATTTTCTGTATAGTTTGTTTATTTTCTATTTCATTTATTTCTGTTTGAATCTTTATGATTTCTTTTCACCTGGCATTTTTTGGGTGTTTTTGTTGTTGTTTTTCCAGTTCCCTGATTTTCTTTTGTGCACTAATTGCTATGAATTTCCCTCTTAGACTGCTTTTGCTGTGTCCCATAGATTATGGAAACTCATATACTCATTATCATTTGTTCCCATAAATTTTTTTTTTTAATTTCAGACTTAATTTCTTCAGTAGTTAAGTCATTCAGATGTAGGTTGTTCAGTTTCCATGTGTTTGTGTATTTTGAGGGTGTTTCTTGAAACTAATATCGAGTTTAATTCTATCATGGTCAGAGAAGATACTGGATATAGTTTCTATGCCTTTGAATCTGTAAAGGCTTTATTTGTGTCCTGTCATATGGTCAATCTTTGAAAAGGTTCCATGCCGGGATAAGAAAAATATATATTTTGTGGTCTTAGGGTGGAAAGTTCTATAGATGTCTGTCAAGCCCATTCTATTTATAGTGTCATTTAGGTCCTGTATCTCTCTGTTTATTTTTTGTCTAGAAGATCTGTCTATAGGAGATAATTGGGTGAAGAGATCCCCAACAATTATGGTGTTGCACCCTATTTCTCCTTTTAGTTCCAGCAGTCTTTCCTTCATGTATTTAGGTGCTCCTGAGTTGGCTGCATAAATATTTAAAAGCGTTATGTCTTCTTGATGAATTAGCCTATTTACTATTATATAACGTCCTTCTTTGTCTCTTTTTACAGTCTTTGTCTTAAAGCCTATTTTGCCTGAAATCAATATTGCAACTTCTGCCCTTTTTTGATTTCCATTTGCATGGAATATCTTTCTCCAGCCCTTCACTTTTAGTCTATGTATGTCATTTGTTTCTCGTAGGCGACAAGAGGGTTTCTGTTTTTATATCCATTCAGCCAATCTGTGTCTTTATTGGAGAATTTAATCCATTAACATTCGATGTTATTATTGAAATTTCCTGACCTGTTCCTGTCATTAAGCAAGCCATTTTCTTGCTTGTTTTTGTTCTCTTATAACTGTCCATCTGACTTTTAAGTATTCCTGGTATAGCACTCCCTTCAGAACCTCTTGAAGAACTGGTCTGGAGTTGGTAAATTCTTTCAGGTTTTGTTTATCTGAGAATGTTTTTATCTTTTTTTTCCCATATAAGGGATAATCTCGCCAAGTATAGTATTATTGGTTGAAATTGTTTTTCATTTAACACTTTGACTATATTTCCCCATTCTTTCCTTGCCTGCATTGTTTCTGGCAAGAAGCCCAATGTTAACCTGATGGGATAACTTTTGTAAGTAACTTGAGGTTTTCCTCTTGCCAATTTTAGTGTCTTCTCTTTGTGGTTTTGGTCAGTCTGGCTATGATGTGCCTTGGCAAGGATCTTCTTGGGTTGATTCTATTTGGGGTCCTATGTATTTCTTGGGTCTGGATATTTGAATCCCTCTCTAGGTTTGGAAAGTTTTTTTCCAGGATCTCATGAAATAAATTATCAACGCCCTTATTATTTTCTTCCTCTCCTGGGATACCAATTATCTGGATGTTGGATGTAGTATTTCTCGTATATTATCGTCATTTTTCTTGGTTGTTTTCTCTGTCTTTTTGATACTTTATCCTAGGTCAGAGGTTTTGTCTTCTACATTCAAGATTTCAATTTTCTGCATGATCTAATCTACTTTTAATACTTTTGAGGGAAATTTTAATTTCCTGTATCACATTCCTTCATCACTAACAATTCTTTTTTTTTATGGTGTCTATTTCTTCTGTCAAATCATAAGAGGACTTCCTCATCTCCTGGAGCTCGTTGTCTCATTTGCATCTCATTTAGTTTGGTCACTACAAATATTCTGAATTGTTTATCTGATATTTCCTTGACTTCCATTGTGCTGTCTGTGGATGATGTGGAAATGACGTTTTTCCCTTGGGGGAGAGACATTTTCTTGGCTGCTCAACCTTCTTGTGCCTCTGAGATTGTTCCTAGTCGTCTGGTTATCCATACGTTCCTTTCTAAATTATTGTAGGTATCTCTGAGCATTCAAAAATATGCAGGAGTAGAAAATCAGTGATCTCTCTACTACTCTGCCTCCCTGTTGCTCACTAGCACCCTGCATTGTCTCTGGTCCTGGGTGACCCAAAGTCCTCAATGTTTCTAAAGAAAAGATACACCTGAAACTGAGCTTCTGAGCTTCACCTCAGGAGCATAGAAAAGATTGCATGGTGCACAACATGCGCCACACACTATCCAAAACACTGAAGTCCTAAGAGTTCCAAGGCAGGTAGGGGAGGGGATGAGCCATGGGTCCTGCAACCACAGGCACCCTGGCATCAGGCAAGGCCATAGGCTTGAACCTGGTATCCAGATGGGGCGGAGAGTGGCGTAAGTATATCTTAAAGTCCCAAGACACCCAAATACTGAGATAATTTTTTTGAAAATAATTTATTTTTCACCATTAATTTTGTGCAATGCAGTTGTGGTTGAAGATTACAATGTTTTGTTACTTTTTAGAGTTACTTTTGGTATTTCCTCATGGAAGACAACCTTGAGTTTTTTGTAATTTTTGAGAATTCTGGTTTTTGAGTAATGGGAAGTTATTAAAAATGTAGAGACTATCCATTGTTGTTAGGTGAGCAACGAAATCTACAGAGCTGCCATGTACTAGATGCTCAGTTAATATTTACTAAGCTGAAAGGTTTCACTACTTTCAACGAAATATCTGTCATGTGTTTCAGGTTTTTTTCACAGCAACTAAGTCACATTTGATACAATTAATTTTCTTTTTCTCATTCACTGTTGCCTAGAAGTATAAGGCAGAAAATGTCACCACCTCTGAAAATTTGGATAAGCCCATCATAAACCTTTATGACTATATGATCAAGATTGAAGTAGATGCCAACCTGGAAAGAAGTCTGTAAAATGTGTAAAAGAGGGACCCCAGTATTTGCTTTTATGTTCTGTCTAGTTAAAAAAAAGGGGGGTGGAAGAAAGAAAATTACCTTTAAAATTTGTCATAATTTCATATTTGCTTTTGCTTTGTTTTTGCTTAATACTTAACCAGTAGGTTACAATCATTGTATCAATGCAGGCCTGTTATCACTGGTCTACAACAAAAAGAAAAAGAAGGACAAGATAGTGATGCTTTCATTAAGATGACTATATTTGATTTAAAAAGTTATCTTTTAATGTTATGTTTTTTTGTTTCCAGTTTTGAGCTGAAATGCCCTCTTTTGTGAAGAGATAGTTGTAAATGTAGCTGTTTTGTGAATTGTCTTAGCATTAAAAAAAAAAAATTAAAAAAAAAGCAATATCCTCCATTGGATTGTGGACAGGAAAATCAGTAGCCGTGACATGCTATAGCCCACTCATACAAGCTTGTCCTAGGCTGCTTCTTCACTCAGCATTCATTGACTCCAGTTGGAGTTGGTAGTTTATCCACCATGATAGGGTGTTTGCATCAGAGAAATGGGTACCTCCTCTGCAGAATTGGTTGTTACCTTTTGCCAGAACACCACTGTGTATAACAAACAACTGGACAATTGACAAGTGTTGATTTAGACTGTATAGTAGTTAATATTATTGTGTCACTGTAAAAATTCTTGGGTGTGACATGATTTTGTTAGAGGACTCAATTATACTATGAATTCTTTAATAGATTTGAAAATATTCAAAATGAAGAAAAAGGGCCAAATTTGAAACCACCAAAATGTCACTACTATTGATAGAAAGTATCTATAGATCAGGAAACCAAGTCAGGTCTTAATAACACAAATATCACATAGCCCATAGTTATCTGAGACACGATTTGAATGCAAATCTAAGATAGAATTTACATTTCCTATGAAAACATTTACATAAAATAAAAACCCTCTCTTCTCTATTTTCATGATTATCTTATCTGGTTTTAAATAGAGCAAAGGTATGAATGAATATAAAATAAATAAATTTAAAATTAAAAAAATTAATTAATTTTAAAAAGAGATGTAGGGACCAGCAGTTAGCATTAATGGCTATGTCGTTGAACTCCCATGTAGTCGACCATGGTTTGAGTCCTGGAGCTGATGGCTTACACTCACGCCGGACGCGTGTGCATTCGTGCCCCCAGGATCCCGAGAGGAGAATGGAGGAGAAGGGATGTGCGGCATGGCCATCCCCCTGGGAAATGGTTTCTCGCTTTCTGTCTCTCTGTCTCTCTCTGTCTTTCTGGTGAGCACACGTGCCCTATAGCAAAAACTTCTCCAAAAAGAAAAAGAAACATAAAGCACTTGGAACCAGCAGAATGCATAATGATTATGTTGCTGAACTCCCACATAGTCGACTACAGTTCAAGTCCCAGACCCAGCAGCTTGAACCTCACACCAGGCGCGTGTCCATTCCAGCAGAATGCTTCATGATTATGTTGCTGAACTCCCACATAGTCGACTACAGTTCAAGTCCCAGACCCAGCAGCTTGAACCTCACACCAGGCGCGTGTCCATGCGTGCCTAAACTCCCAAGAGGAGGATGGAAGAGAAGGGATTGTGGTGTGGCTATCTCCCAAGGTGTGGGTAGGGTGATTTCTTGCTTTCTCTCTCTGGTGAATGCACATACCCTAAAGCGAAAAGCTCTTAAGGAAAAAGAGAGATGTAAATGACTCAAATTTATTTTTCTTTTTTCATAGGTATGTAGGATTTTGTATGAAATTTGTTAATATGTTACTGTCTCATGGGATCAAGCCTATTCTTGTATTCGATGGATGTACTTTACCTTCTAAAAAGGAAGTAGAGAGCTCTAGAAGAGAGTAAGTTGATGGTTTTCTTAATGTCCAACTTGATTGTGCTAAGGTCAGATGCTGTGATTTTTACACCATTATTTGAATACTTTAATTTATTGAGGATTGTTTTTTGAATAGTACAAAAACATATTCGCTTTATTAGTACACAAGCAAGAAGTTTTGTATACATGAACAACTTTCCTTCCATATTCCGTATATGCTGGATATTTTATCATACTTAAAAAAATAAAAACTTAGTGCATGTTTTTGGATGTAAGCCCTTGCTGTGGAAAAGTCTGATGACAAGTTTGTGTGTGTTTTTGTGTGTATGTGTGTGTGTTTTCTTTTTACCTAGAGGCTCAGAGGATGCAGGTTAATATTCTCAAGGAGCTGGTGTGCATTTCCATATGAGTCAAACTTTTCTTTAAAAAATATTCTTTCCTTGCAGAAGACGACAAGCCAACCTTCTTAAAGGAAAACAACTTCTTCGTGAGGGGAAAATCTCAGAAGCCCGTGACTGTTTTACCCGTTCTGTCAATATCACGCATGCTATGGCCCACCAAGTAATTAAAGTAAGCAAATAGAAAAGAAGCCAAAGGAGAAGATAGCTAAGTTTTAAAGCTAGTTACATGTTTATAAATGGGAGAGCAAGAAAATCAAGAGAGCAAGTTGTTCTGGGCTTCACCTCAAGTAAAAGGTAGATGTCAGAAAGATAGAAAGGAGTCTAGTAATCTGCCAGGGAGAGAGCCCAAGGAATAAGAGAAGCTCTCTCTTTGGAGATAAGTGACTTGGATAGGTGACCATGGGCATGTTAGTTCATAAAGATGGAAGGAACAAATTCCAGGAAGTTTTGGTCTCACTCCACTCTCGAATATCTTAAACATTTACTATAACCTTCACTCTTGTAAATTAATGCTACATTTTTTTTAAAGTTTGTTTATTTTATTAATAATAGCTAGCATGTATCAGCATTTACTATGTTCCTGGTGCTGTGCTATGTTTGTTTGTTTCTTTCTTTCACGAGAGAGACAGGCATCCTCCACAGTATCTTCGCACCTATCCACCGCTAGCCTTAACCCACCAAGAACATGAGCACACATCTGCCTGCTGTGTATAGGGAGGCTTCAGAACACAATTCCAGGACCTTCCCATGTGGGTCGAATTGTGTTATCATGTTCCACCATCTGGCCCTATAACCTGCACTCTTGAATTATGGTCAGAGATCTATCAAACCAGCCTCACTGCCTCAGGAATTATTGCCACCTCCTATTCTTCTTCCTCATCTGTGTAGAAGCTACTTTAACACCACAAATCTTACGTCATCATGTCCACACTTCCAGCTCTCACCTTTCCTTTTCTATGGCGCACATTCACACTGCTTGGTAAAGGCGTGGTGGTAATGGTAGGATCAGTCTTTTCTAAATTCCAATGTTGCCATTCAGACCCTGTGCTAAAATAAGCAGTATAATCCTTATTTTGGTTCTTTATCATATAGGCATTACTTAGCACTTTATGTATGAGCCAAGGTCAAAGAAAAGGATGGGACACAGGAGAGGGTGTGAAGTGTAAGAGAAAGCGTATGGTCTTCATGCTATGGGAAGAGACTGCAGTGTGTGCAGAAGTGGAGGAAAAACCTGACTTGGCTCAAATAGTGATGCAGAAGGATAAGAGTAGGACACTTGTTGGGCTATAAAAATAGCAGATTGCATATTGTCACCAAAATTGATAGTAGCAAGATCTTTATTAGTAGCCATATGACTAGTTCAGCATATACTAGAACTAAAAGTAGAAGAGCTCTACTTCAAAGTAAATGATTTCTAAAATTTTATTAGCATGTGCATATTGACACTGATAACATAGTAGATTTGAATCAGGAGGCTGTTCAGTGCTTTCCAGATGCTATGCTGGAGATACTCTATGATCTCTCTAACAGGCTGCTCGGTCTCAGGGAGTAGATTGCCTCGTGGCTCCATATGAAGCTGATGCGCAGCTGGCCTATCTTAACAAAGCGGGTATTGTACAAGCTATTATTACAGAAGACTCTGATCTCCTAGCCTTTGGCTGTAAAAAGGTACTTCACTGCAACTACTATGTATTACTTTTCTGTGTAGACAGAAGTAGTCCAAGTAAAGGAGCTAATGTTTTCCCACTCCGGTTATAATTATTTTATTTACTGTCTGCAGTTAACATCTATTAAAGGATCTTCCAAAAGTTCATGGAGATATGTATCATTGCATGGACTTCAAAAATTTTTATGCTAGAAGAAACTTGTAATTTGATTCCATCTTCTATGAACTTTTAAAGTCCCTTTGTGTTTTTGTGATGATAATAACAATTTTATTTCAAAGTAAGCCCTTAAAGTTGTACATTTTGTTGTTTTTGTCCAAATCCTTTAGTAGAATATAGACTTGACAGTTTTCCTTTTATTTAGCTCTAGCTCAGTGTTTGATTTTGTATGTAGTTTTTTATTAATTTTTTTCAATTTCTTTTATACATTCAATCACATAAGTCACTTAGCTTGCAAAGTGAATATTGAACTACCATATGATCCAGCAATCCCACCCCTTGGTATCTACCCAAAGGACAGAAGAATCCTTAGTCAGGAAAGTGCTCACACATTGATATTTAGTACAGCATTATTCATAATTGCTAAGACATGGAACCAAATGCCCATGAACAGATGAATGGATTGAAAAAGTGTGACACACATACACTATGAAATACTACTCAGCCATAAAAAAGTTTTACTGGCACCGACAGTTAGTGTAATGGCTATGTCGCTGGACTACCATGTAGTCGACCACGGTTCAAGTCCCGGACCTGGTGGCTTAAACTCACGCCGGGTGTGTGTGCATGCATGCCCAAGATCCTGAGAGGAGAATGGAGAAGAAGGGACTGCGGTGTGGCCATCCCCCTGGGTGGTGATTTCTCACTTTCTGTCTCTCTGTCTCTCTCTCTGTCTTTCTGGCGAGTGCATGCACCTATAGCAAAAACCTCTCAAAAAAAAAGATTTTTTTTTTTTTTTTACTTTTTAATATTGATAACATATGCATTATAATTAGATAAACTATTTGCTAACAAGACACTATGTAGTTATTTAGAATTATGTATAAAACTGTTTAATAGAAAACTATCATGTTATATTGAGGGAAAAAATTAAGATGAAAAGTATTATAGTCTCATTTTTTATAATATCTAATTATGTATATTATCTATATTTTTGTCGATGATCATAAGGATTTATATCAAAAAGTTAATGCTGAGTGTCAGTGATAAATGAAGTATTAGGGCAACCTCTGTTTTCTTTCTTCCTGAATTTCTGTTTTCAAATTTTCTACAACAGGTATATTACATTAATAATAAGAAAAAGGGTACTTTAAAATGTAAGAGTGGAAGGTAAGGAGAAAATGCTTTGTGTGCATTGCCGTTTGATTATCAGGGCAACCCTGTAACAGAGGAAGTAAATAACGAGGTACAGAAAGATTTCTTTATGTAAGTGTCAAGACAGTCAAGTCCTGGCTATATAACCTTGTCTAGTCATACTCAGTGCTTCAGTTTGATCCATTAGCAAGTTTAGTAATCATTAACCTGCCCTCCTATCTCAGTGTTATGATGAAGAACAAGAAAGATTTCTTAGAATTATTGTACTGGATTAGAAATTGACAGGTGGCCTCTTGAGGTATTGATATTTGTCTTTGTTTTTTGAAGGTAATTTTAAAAATGGACCAGTTTGGAAATGGACTAGAAATCGATCAGGCTCGGCTGGGAATGTGCAAACAGCTTGGGGATGTATTCACAGAAGAGAAGTTCCGTTATATGTGCATTCTTTCAGGCTGTGACTATCTCTCATCGCTGCGTGGGATTGGATTAGCAAAGGCATGCAAAGTACTACGACTAGCCAATAATCCAGATATCATAAAGGTAAGAGTGATTTACCAAGTGTCATTAATTTCTGAAGCATTTTTTTAAATGATAATGATTAACCACTGAGAACATGAATTTAAATATTTTTATGTCAATAGCATATATACTATGTTATTGAAAAAAGCAAATGACTAGAACATTGCTTTTAGCAACTAATAATAAACATTGAAAGAAACATGTTTTCAGCAATTGACAAAAAGAAGCAATTTTTGGGTTTTTTGTTTTGCTTTTAGTTTCTTCTATAAATGAGCTAGAAAGAGAGAAACAGGCACCCCTAAAAGTGTCTTGACACCACAATCTACCCTTAGCTTCAGCTAGCCCCAGATCTTGGGCATATGTGTTCCCAGCATATTCAGGGAGGTCTCTGGACATAAACTTAGTACCCTCATGTGAAGAAGCCTCACAAAATGTTGCTTTACTGCTACATTGTCATCTAGTCCCAGTAGTAGTAATTTTAAAAATGATTAATAATTAAAAGAATTAAGGGCAAAATATACTGGGGTAGAAATAATGTTAAATGCATAGTCTTTGATTTCCTTCTTATTATTCTATAGTATTGATTCTCAAACTTTTTGGTGTCAAGGTTCCTTTATACTCTTAAAAACTCTTTATGATAATAAATTGTGTTTATGTGGGTTATAACTATTGATATTTACTGGGTTAAACATTAAAATAAAATTTAAATATCTATTTATCTATTTATTTATTGTTTATCCTTGTGGGTACATACATGTTCAAGAGAAAAGGCATCCCTCATCAGTATCCTGGGCATGCACACTGACGGGGCCAGGACTCGAATCCTGGTCATCCATATGGGATCTGGCTTCCTCTGCAGTGTCTAATCACTGTGTTAAAAGGCCAGCCCTTAAATATTTATTAATTCACCAAAACTTAGTAATAAGCCCATTATATGTTAACATAATAGCATGTTTTTATGAAAAATGAGCATATCTTCCCAACACAAATAAAAATAGCAAAAGAGGAATTGTATATTTATGCATATTTCTTTAATGTGGTTTGGTAGAAGACAGCTGTATTCCAATATCTTCCTCATTTAGTTCTCATTCCATATCATTTGTCAGCTGTCCTTTGGAGAACTCTGATATGCCATATCACTACTCTGTAGTCTTTCTCTGATGCCTCTTCCTTAAAAAATAAACATATATTAAAGAAGGCTCCATTTTCCCTTCGAGTAGTTCTCTGAAGCCCTTATAGTTTGCAGAGTAGGAATTCCATTTTCTGTGCCCAAGATTACGAAGCATGAGCCCCCAGGCAGAGAAGTATAATGGAAAGATCTCTAGATCAGGAGACAGCAGGACCATTGGGATAGAGCAATAGCCCTAAATAGTTTGTTTCTCCAGGATCACTTCTGTTCTCTGGGTCTTCCTTTCTTTGCTTAGAGTTTAATATGTAATATTTAAGATTCCTTTCTGCTTTAAATATTCATGATTCTTTTTTTTTTTGGAGAAGTTTTTGCTATAGGGCACGTGCACTCACCAGACAGAAAGAGAGAGACAGAGAGACAGAAAGTGAGAAATCGCCCCCCAGGAGGGATGGCCATGCCACAATCCCTTCTCCTCCGTTCTCCTCTCGGGATCTTGGGCACACACGCACATGCGCCCGGCGTGAATTTTAAGCCACCGGGTCTGGGACGCGAACTGTAGTCGACTACGTGGGAGTCCAGCAACATAGCCATTACGGTAACTGCTGGTCCCCAATATTCATGATTTTAACAGAAGTTGGAGTGTCAGCTTAGCATTAAAAATACCTAGAATCGGGACCAGCAGTTAGCATAATGGCTATGTCGCTGGACTCCCACATAGTCGACTACAGTTC
>NW_006160045.1:1591031-1597489 GCF_000334495.1 Tupaia belangeri chinensis
CCATCCCCCATGGGGGGTGATTTCTCATTTTCTGTCTCTGCCTCTGTCTTCCTGGCAAGCGCACGTGCCCTATAGCAAAACACCTCTTCAAAAAAAAAAAAAACCTAGGATCTTGGATCTTGGGAGTTTTTTAATTCTCATGTTTTATATGTTTTGTGTGTGCTTTCTAAATTAAAAGGACTTTAAGGATAAATAACATATTTTCTAGCAAAATAAGATGGATGTATACTGAATTCTCAATCCTTTGGACTAATAATAGAAAAATCAAAGAAAATGTTAGTTATTAGATTTAAAGCAATATGACATAGTTGTATTTCCCAGTAGAGTTTGTAAATAAAAACAGTTGATTTCTGGTCACTTCTCGTGGTCTTCAAATGTAAACTGAGTCTTACGGATAATGTGTTTCCTTTTCTTTAGTTGCAGATAAAATGTTTTTATATCTGTTGTTAGGTTATCAAAAAAATTGGACATTATCTCAAGATGAATATAGCAGTACCAGATGATTACATCAAAGGATTTATTCGTGCCAACAATACCTTCCTTTATCAGTTAGTTTTTGATCCCATCAAAAGGAAGCTTATCCCTCTGAATGCCTATGAAGATGACATTGATCCTGAAACACTAAGCTACGCTGGGCGGTATCCTTTCTGAACCAGGATGGTATAGTTTTGCTCTTTCTTTTTTTATTTTTTTTCTGTATATTTATGGTAACATTTTTGTGAAAAGTTCAGTATAAAAAGCTTGCAAATTGTTTTTTGTTTCCTTTTTTATAGTGAAACCTGTATTTTATTCATTTTAATTACCAAAGTAGAGAAAATTGAGGACAACTTTTTGTTTTTAAACTTAAGGCTTATCCATTATAGCATGCTGATTACTTACAATAGATTGATCTGACAGGAATGAGCTCTGGTTCAGTCACTGAAGGTATATCTTCCAAAGGGTGCCCTTGAGAGAACCTGTCAGGGCAGGCAAGCTCAACTTATCAGGAAGAGTAGTCTGGGCATTTGAGTGCACCGGTAGGCAATGTCCTTCCCATAGCTATGTGTACTCAGGATGATTTCTTGTCTGTGATGGCTGTGACTTTTCTTCCATCGCTCTTGAAGGAAAAGAGTAAACGATGGCTTGAGGGTTTGCATCAGAAAACAACTAGCTCCTGCAGGACCAGATAGAAACCACAAGCTTCTGCTTGTGGTTTCAGTAATGATGACATGGAAAGAAAGTAGGGCCCCTAGAGTTGTAAACCTGAAGATTTTCTGTGACATTAGAAAACATCTTTTTATCTTAGTATTGTTTGGTTGTTAATAAATGCAATTTTCCTTAATCTTACCAACCTAGGTATGTTGATGATTCTATAGCTTTTCAAATAGCACTTGGAAATAAAGATATAAATACTTTTGAACAAATTGATGACTACAATCCGGACACTGCTATGGTAATATTTTAATGACTGCTGTATGGAAGCATATTTTGTTGTGTCTTAAGAACTGTGGATAAAGGCATTTGATCCTAGGGAAATTCTGTCTGTTAGAACATACATATATTATTAATTGTTTTTCACTAGGAAGTGGCTACATTATATATTATCAGACTTTTATACTTGACTGTTTTTATTTGAAAATACCAAGCACTTGATGCCCTTTTATCTCATCAGTCAGTCTTTGAGACATATGGCTTTGAGACATTTTCTTTGTCCCAAATGAAACCTTTGGGACTAAAACACACTTTTTTATTCACTATTTATTATGTGCCCCAGCTGTATTTGTAACCACTTTGGTGTTTTTACCTACTTTTCCCTAATTGAATGTCCCTTAAGACCATTCTCTCCTTTCTCTTCCTAGATCTGTTCATACTGTGCTCTGTTTTCTGTTAAAGCATTCTTTACAGAAGTTCTTAAGACTTTATCCCATTTTTGCAGAGATACCTCATGTCTACAACTTTACCCCTGTCTCTCACCTGCACACTAACTCCAATTAGTGACTCTTAGATCTCTGTATAACTGATTTCCTGTGATTTCAGATCTATTCATAATCAAGACCATAACTTTCACTGTTTATCAGCTTTCCTTAATTACATTTCTCTTATTTTTCTTTGTAAGTACTTATTACTATGTAACACCATGTCCTTTTGATTATTTTCTGATTCTTCCCAATAGAATGTAGTTTTCCTGATGGCAGGACTTTGTGATTGTCACTGCCATTATTATAATTACCATGTTTATTGAATGAATGATTGAATATCAGTTACATGATTTCTTTCATCCTCTCAGACCAGAAAACTTTGAGGTAAACTTTGGCTTCTCTTTCATTGCTGTTTCTTGCTTCATTTTGTTGTCTTTTTGGTTGATTTTTTTTTCTCTTCTTATAGCTTCCAGTCTAATCCAGTTTTTTTACCCTTGCTCACTAAATTAGTCCTTTAGGAGGCATTTATTAAACACTGTAACCAGTAGATGGTGTAATGGTTCCATCACTGGACTCCCACGTAGCCAACAGCAGTTTGAGTCCCAGACCCAGCCACTTAAACTCACTGGGCACATGTGCATGCATGGCAAAATCCCAAGAGGAGACTGGAAGAAAAGGGTAGCCATCACCCTGGGGGTGATTTCTTGCTTTCTGTCTGTCTCTTCAGTGAGTACACGTGCCCTATAGTAAAAGCCTCTCTGAAAAAGTTAAAAAAAAAAAAAAAACGTGTCCCAAAGAAAAAAGCCCTCTAAAAAAAGAAAAAAAAAAAAAAAAAAAGGCACTATAACCAATCTAGTTAAGTTAGCCAGTGTTCTAGCATATAAAGAAAAACAAAACATAATCCATGCCTTGTGAGGTGCTCATTACCTAGAGGAAGGAGTTGTAGTTATATATAGAAAAATACGGTAAGTGCTATAATGAAGTATATTCTTTTAGGAAGATTATTTATTTCTTTTTCTTTTCATTATTATTTTTAATTTGTTATAGTGTGCATGCACTCGCCAGAGAGTGAGAGAGGGAAAATGAGCAAGCACTCCCAAGGGTGAGGGCATAAGGAGGGATGACCATGCCACAATCCCTTCTCCTGGGACATTTGGGCACGCACTCATACACATGCACCCAGCGTCTTTTTCAGTGCGCCAGGTCCAAGACTTGAAACACATGGTCAGCTATGTGGGATCCAGCCACCTCAGCTATGTCACTAACAGTTCCTGTTTCTTATTTCCTAGAAATGAGCTAACAAGGTTGCTTGACTCTCATTAGGAAAGAGACAGGCCTTGGGACCAGCAGAGAGCATAATCGTTATGTCCCTGGACTCCCACATGGTTGACCCCTATTTGAGTCCTGGACCCGGTGGCTTCAAACTCATATGGGGTGCATGTGTATGTGTGTCCAAAATCCTGAGAGGAGACTAGAGGAGAAGGGATTGTGGCATGGCCATCCCCCCGTGGGGTGCTTTTTTACTTTTTTCTCTCTGTCTCTCTCTTTGACAAGTACATGTGCCCTATAGTAAAATGTCTCTAAAAAAAATAGAAGACAAGAGACAGGGCTGGAATATAACACTCAATGAAAAGTATAGGACTGGCAAAATGGAAAATGTTGAGACAACTGCTTCATCAAAAGCTGCTCTTTTTAATGATTATTTAATTATTTATAAGCGATGTTGTATATGAGGAAATGAATTATTTTCCTTCTTCAAGTAACCTTTATTTTTTTACTGCTTTAGCCTGCCCAACTGAGAAGTCATAGTTGGAATGACAAAAGATGCCAAAAGTCATCTAACATTAATAGCATTTGGCATAGGAATTACTGTCCTCAACGTGAGCAGGATATTGTTTCAGGTGCTACACGATTGAAGGAAAATCTGACTACGGTGGGCATTGAAAAAGTGATAAATACTAAAGGGTTAAATCTTCCAAGGAAGTCCTCTGTTGTTAAAAGACCAAGAAATGGTATGTATCTTATTTTTGCACAATACTAGTGATTATTGGTCATTTTTGAGAAATGTTTGCCAAGCCCACTAAGACTTTTTCCTTTGTTTCCTCCAAGAAGTTTTATTTAGTTCTTACATTGGCCTACGATGTATTTTGAGTTAATTTTTTCTTTTTTTAAGACAGATTTTTGCTTTAGAGTACGTACGCTCGCCAGGGACAAAAAGTAAGAAATCATCCCCCGCGGGAATGGCCACTCTACAGTCCTTTCTCTGTTTTCCTCTCGAGATTTTGGGCATGAACACACACGCGCCCAGAGTGAGTTTCAAGCCACTAAGTCTAGGACTCAAACCGCCATTGGCCATATGGTTGTCCAGCAGCATAACCATTATGCTGTCTACTGGTCCCCTGAGCTAATTTTTTAATACAATACAAGATAAAGGAAAAAGTTGTTTACTTTGCATGTAGCAGTCCATATAGCACCATTTGTTAAGATATTTTTGCTTCCCCATTTAATTACTTTGGCACATTTGTTGAAATTCAGTTGACCAAATATATGTGGGTCTTCTTCTGAACTCTATTAATCTTTACAAGTGCTCTTTTTACCAGTCTTTACATTAAATATACTCTTAATTACTGTAGTTTTATAGTTAATTTTGAAATCAGGTAGTGTAAGTTTGTTCTTCTTTTGAAAAATTATTTTGGCTAACCTATTGAGGTTTAGTTGAATTGATAGATAATCTGGGGAGCGTTGACATCTAACAGTACATGTACTCCTCCCTTAATTGACTGTTACATTCTATTGACTGGGTCATTAAGCAAATCGATGGATAAGTGAGGAACTTAAATGCATATGTCTTGTGCTGTGTCCTGATGCCATAGCATTTGTATTTTTCAGTGGGTACTATGCAACACCACACTAGAATAATGTGATTCTATCCATACAAAAAGCATACATTAGATAAGCACCAGAAAGCAACAAGACAAACCACAACACAATAATGTAAATCTGACATGATAGTTTTGATTTATTCTGAATACTACTATGGGTGCACAATAAAGTACAAATTTATAAAAGAAATATGTAATCTTACATAACAGTAAACACTTGATGTAGTGATAACTGTCTGTCTGTGGCAGGGAGACAAAGACTGAGAAAGGAAATTCCCCACCCTGGAGAACTGGCCATAAGTCCAAGTGGTCGTTAAATGGGTTGGTCATTAAGAGAGGGGTGACCATATGGAATTTTCTGGGCTGTTTATTTACGTCTTCAGCAATGCTTTGTAGTTTTCAGTGCACAGATCTCGCACGTCTGTTGTCCAATTTATCCTTCTATTTCAGTTTGATGCTTTTGTAAGTGAAAATGTCAACTTTCAGTTTTTCATTTATAGTATATAGAAATCTAACTGACTTTTCTGTATTACTCTTGTATTTTGCAGTCTTATTGAAGTGACATAATAGTTCTGGTATCGCTTTTATAGACACTGTAGGATTTCCTGTACAGATGATCATGTCTTCTGTGACTAAAGACAGTCTTGCTTCTCCTTTTCCAGATTAGGTACCTTTTATTTTTCTTGTCTGCTAGACCCTCCAGAACAATATTTAACAGAAGTGCTAAGAGTGGAATACTAAGCAAAAAAGTTTTTTTGTTTGTTTGTTTTACCATAGAGGACATTTAGAGGGAAGGAGTTACAGTCCCTTCCTTCTTTGTTTTTTTGTTACCTCAGACATCTACATAAGTTAATGAAAGGCTAACTTTAGTTCATTTATTTATTTATTTATTTGTTTGGAGAGGTTTTTTTTTTTTTTTTTTTTGCTATAGGGTGCATGCGCTCGCCAGACAGACAGAGAGAGACATAGAGACAGAAAGCGAGAAATCACCCCCCAGAGGGGATGGTCATGCCGCAATCTCTTCTCCTCCATTCTCCTTTTGGGATCTTGGGCACACATGCATACGCGCCTGGCGTGAGTTTTAAGCCACTGGGTCCGGGACGTGACAGTGGTCAACTACGTGGGAGTCCAGCGACATAGCCATTACACTAACTGCTTGTTCCCAGTTCAGGCTTTATTTTTAAAATTTAGGTATGGATTATACATGTTTGACTAAAACCTATGGTTTCCTTATGAACCTAAATCTCTCCCATCAGGGTGCTGGACACATGTGTACCTGGCCCGTTTTTCTTTTTTCTTTTATTTTTGAAAAAGTTTTGCCAGAGGATGTGTGTGCTTGCCAGAGAGAGAACAAGAGAAAGTGAGAAAGCACCACTCCCCACCCCCTTGAGGAAGGGTCACACTGCAATCCCTTCTCTGTTTCCCACCTTCCGGGATGTGGGGCACACATGCACATGCACTCAGCATGTTTTTGTAGCCACTAGGTCTAGGACTCCAAACGCACATCCCCTTAGGGGATCCAGCTGCCTTAACCACCACACCTCTGAGTAGCCCACACTCAGCCTGTTTCTTACGCCTTTGTGTCTTTATCTAAAATGGGAACAATGCTGCCTCTTTCATAAACTTTTTTTTTTTTTGGAGAGGTTTTTGCTATAGGGCGCATGCACTCGCTAGACAG
>NW_006160045.1:1597596-1621657 GCF_000334495.1 Tupaia belangeri chinensis
CACCCACAGGCGCCGGGAATGAATTTTAAGCCAGCGGGTCCAGGACACGACCCGCAGTAGACTACATGGGAGTCCAGCGACATAGCCATTACGCTAACTGCTGGTTCACTTTCATAAACTTTTGTATATGTTATTGATATGGGTCCTGTTTACTAAATAGGAAATATTTCTGTTCCATTTTTATTTTTTTTTTTCTGTTCCACTTTTGTAAATTGCCTGCTTGCCAGTTTCTATAGGAACTGGGAAATGTTACAAGTTAGTTTACAACTGTTTGGGGACTTTTCTGGTTTCCTTTGTCCGCAGTATCCCTGAACCATGCTCTATGACCCCTGTAACTTCCACAAATTGGTACCCAGACTTGGAGCGCAAGCTCCTCTGGATCCAATAGGGTGATAAGCCCGAGTTCTCCTACTCTGAGTGGAGCTTGGTTTCTCAGCGGTCTGTTTTCTGCAGCATTATAAGATAAAGTATACACGCACATGGTACATAGCAAGTACACTTGCTATACATGTTTGTTTCTTCCTTTTCTTCTGCTGTTGTTAAGATACGCTATTTTAAAGGGCTTACAGCAAGTACACAATACTTGTTAGTTCCCTTCTTTTCGTCCTTGCTTTCTTTTTTTTTTCTTTTCTTTTTTTTTTAATGCCAAAGGGTACATGCATGAGGGACAGAGGCAGAAAAATCAGTTCTCTGCAGAACCTGCTCATTCCACAGTCCATTTTTATTTATTTATTTGTTTATTTATTTATTTTTGGAGATGTTTTTGCTATAGGGTATGTGCGCTAGCCAGAAAGATAGAGACAGACACGGAGAGCGAGAAATCACCCCCCACCCCCCAGGAGGATGGCCATACCACGATCCCTTCTCCTCCATTCTCCTCTCAGGATCTTGGATGCGCATGCATATGTCTCCAGCGTGAGTTTAAGCCACCAGGTCCAGGATTCGAACCACATTCGACTACATGGGAGTCCAGAGACATAGCATTATGCCAACTGAGGGTCCCTCCACAGTCCATTTTCTTCCCATTCTCCCTCTGTCAGGATCCTGGGCATGTGCTTAAAGGCACTGCAAACAGGTCACTGTTGCACTCTGAAGTTGGTCTGGTTCCTCCATAAGATAAGCTATTTATTTCCATAGTGTTCATTATCAATAAATTCTTTATGTTAGACTATGTCTACTTCCTTAAACCTACCACTTATTGGTGGGTTCTGTTCCCTTAGCACACACAAACACACACACACAATCCCTGTTTTATGTGACAGCCCTCCATATATTTAGAGGCAGCCATTGCGACCTCTTGAATCTCTAGGCCAAAATATCCTTATCTCTTCAAGTTGTACTTTAGGTATAATACAGTTTTTTAATAATTGTGTGACTGTTGCAATGAGTATGACTATTGAGATGTGGTCTGTTTAGGACACAGCATAGTAAATATTTACAAGTATGGTGCTTTTTTATTTAATGAACTTTACAAAAAGTTTGTCCACAGATGCATAGGTTTGCTGTAGACAGAGAGAGAGAGTGTGTGTACCACCCAGCAGGTCCTGGTCACACTGCAATTCCTCCTTCTGTATTTCTACATCCTGTCAAAATTTTGAGCATGCATGCACACATGCCCAAGCCACCAAAGCTGGAATTCAAACCATACAGTCAGCCACGTGGAATCTAGTTCTCTTAACCAATAAGCCATGGGGCCAGCCACGTGGCACTATTTTAATACTTTACCTGTAGACTGCGTTTTTATTGTTACAGCAAAAATTGCTTTTGCTTTTATAAGTATTCTTGTCCTTTTGCCAGGATTTGCTGAATTTAGAACTGAAATCTGCTAGTTGCTATTAAGCTTATTTTAAAATTAAATGTGGGTTAAGTTATCCCTATCAAGGTCATCTTATTTCCTTTTAGCCTCTTGTTCTATTAGTATTTTTATCTTTTTAAAATCTTTGTATTCTTATCTAACATGGGTATTATCTATGCAATCTGGAAATTGATAAATATGACTTTCTGTATCTTAAATTTTGGTTAAAAACTTATTTGGTTTGGGACCAGCAGATGGCATAATGGCTACATCGTTAGACTCCCATGTAGTCGACTGTGGTTTGGGTCCCAGAGTGGCTTAACACTCATGCTGGGTGTATGTGCGTGCATGCCCAAAATCCTAAGAGGAGATCGAAAGCGAGGTGATTTCTCACTTTCTTTCTCTCTCTTTGGTGAGCACACACGCCCTATAGTAAAAATGTCTCTCTTTCAAAAAAAAAAAAATGTGTTTGCTTTTATAGTGTTAACAGAATCAGCAGGTACAGAAATCTAGAGTGCTGTGCTAGAGATAGACCTTTTTTGGTACCCCAGCCACCTTGTCAAAACATTAAATAGTATACACTTAACACCTCTGTGTAGTGGAAGCTGTTCAAATTCTGTGAATTAGTTGAACGAGTACAGACCACTCCAATGCTGTCTGAGAGTCTTTACCTATTTCAGGCTATAACTTTTGTATTTATCATGTCATTTATTTTAATACCATAGTATACGTTGGACATGGCAGACTTCTTCCTAGTGAGGTAATGAGGATAAGGGCTGGGGTACAAATTACTTCCTGTAATATGACAAACACGTATACAAACACCCAAAAACCGTAACAAATGGATTGTACGTATAAATAGCTGCAAGTTTCATTGGATCTGGCACTGGATCCCACATGGCTGGCTGTGTGATTCAAGTCTTGGACATGGCAGATTGGGAGTCGTGCTGGTTGTATATACATGTGTGCCCAAGATCGTGAGAGGAGAATGGAAGAGGAGAGATTGCATCATGGCCATCCTCTTGGGGGGATTTCTTACTCCCTTTCTGTCTCTCTGTGACAAGCACACGTGCCATATAGCAAAAACGTTTTAAAAAATCAATCATTTATCATACTATTAATGTAAATTACCTTAACTTTTTTATATTCAAATTTAGGCTTAGCATACGAGTATATAATCATCTAGAATTGAATATGTATTGAAATAGATAATTTCATATAAAATTGCACAAGTCTTTTTTTTTTTTTTTGGAGAGGTTTTTGCTATAGGGCACGTGCACTTGCCAGAAAGAGAGAGAGAGACAGAAAGTGAGAAAACATTCCCCACAGGGGGTATGGCCACACAGCAGTCCCTTCTCCTCCATTCTCCTCTCGGGATCTTGGGCACACACACACACACACACACACATGCACCCCCCGTGAGTTTAAGCCACCATGTCCAGTATTCAAACTGTGATCGACTACATGGGAGTCCAGCGACATAGCCATTACACCAACTGCTAATCCCAGATCTGTATTTCCTTTTAAAAGGAATAGCTTTTTGGAGTCTTTTTTGTTTGTTTGTTATAAAGGAACTTTATTCTTAGGACAGCAAGATACAGACTCTGAAGTTAGAACCAAATCTCTTAACTACAAATGAAATGAAGATTTACAGATCATTTTGTTTTTATTTAGAAGAGCTGTCAGAAGATGATCTGTTGAATCAGTATTCCTCACTTTCAAAGAAGGCCAAGAAAAATAGTTGTGAAGGTAATAAATCACTGAACTCATCTGAAATGTTCATGCCTGACTTGATAGATCCACCTACTGGCAAAAGAAGCTTAAGCCCACCACCTCGGACAAGGAATAAATTTGCAACATTGTTACAGAGAAAAAATAAAGAAAGTGGTGCAGTTGTAGTTCCCGGGACCAGAAGCAGGTATAGTTGCATCCGTAAAACGTGGTGTGTCTGATTGTCTTGAATAAACGTTGAATTTAGTGGGAATGGGGATAGGACCTGCCTTGATCTGATTACAGTGTTTATGGTGTATATCTTAAATCCAACCTTATTGTATCACTGCTCCCTTGAATTTCTGTTACTTCTATAACCTCTCCATACAGATTCAAAATACGAAAATTATAGACCCTAGTGTTACATTTCTTTTTTTTATGAATTATTTTATTTAACTTTATATCTCCATTTATTTATTTTAATTTGACCAAAGAGAGATATTGAGAGAAAGTGAAACATAGTGTTTACATTTCACAGTACATAAATTCTGTTATTTGAGGAGTCTCCTCCCACTTCTTGATTTCGATTTTAATTTCCTTTGAGGGCTAAATATAATTTTGCAAACTATTTTCTGAAATATATTTTTATATAATTGACTATAAAATTCTGATATTAAGAATCTGATACCTTATTAGATGTTGTGGCTATTAAAATGAAAATGTCTTCTAGTTTTTGTTCTGGAGAATGTTATAGACCAGTTGGGAAAATGGATACACAAACAGTCTTTCCATAAGTGTGGTAAGAACAATGATAAAGGCCATGTATCATGTTTTCGTGAGGGCACTAGAGGGGCATCTAATGCTGGGGCCATGGTTGGAAAGACCAAGATGGAAGGGAAGCGTGTCCCTACCAAGTTTTAAATGCCTAGCTGGGTAAAGCAGACTAAGCCTGGAGCCTAGTGCAGTAGTCAGGCAGCGTAAAGGAAGGTGTGGAGGTGGAAAGCAACAGAGGTACAGGGGAAGTACTGCCCTTGATCTCACTGTTACTCCACAGCCATTGTTCAAGTTGAGGAGCGCAGATGATGGGGGGAGCAGAAATAGGCAGGAGGCCAGTTCAAGAAAGGCTTGTATGCCAAGCTACTAAGGAAGGTTTAGTCTTCTTCAAAGGTAATGGGAAACATTTAAAGGGTTTTAATCAGTGAAGCAGTAGGATTCAGTTGTGGGTTTTTTTGTTTGTTTGCTTGTTTGTTTTTTAAGAGAAATTTTTGCTGTAGGGCATGTGTGCTTACCAGAGATAAAGAGATAGAGAGATAGAAAGCAAGAAATCACCCCCTGGGGGGATGGCCATGCTGCAGTCCCTTCTTCATTCTCCTTTTGGCATTTTGGGAATGCATACACATGTGCCCGGTGGCAGTTTCAGGCCTACAGGTCCAGCACCCAAACCATGGTTGGCCATGTGGGAGTTCATCTGCCATCTGTTGGTCCCTCAATTTCTGTTTGAATAGATAGCTCTGAGTGACCTGAGAAGGTGAATTCAGTAGAAAGATCAGTCAGACAGTTGCTATAGGCCTTGTGAGTGATTATGAGATGTTAAAGAATCAGTATAACTTCAGGATTAGGAATTTAGATGCTGATGTCAGGACACCTGGATTACCATTCTAGTCACTCTCAGATGTTTGACTAGGGGAAATTAACTTCTGGGTACCTTCAATGGAGTTTTGTTTTTTGTGTTTTGAGGGTTTTTTTTTTTTAAGCATTATTTATGTATCTCATTCAATTTGTTATTATTATTTTTTAATTTGACCGAAGAGAGAGGCAAAGGGAAAGCGTTAAAACAAGCTGCCAGGTCTGGGTTTCGAACCACAGTCAGCCATGTGGGAGTCCAGCACCTTAACCACCATGCCACATGCTGGCCCGAGAAGTAGTTTTTTTGTTGTTTTCCTTTTTTGGGGGAGAGGTTTTTGCTACAGGGCAAGTGCACTCGCCAGAGAGACAGAGACAGAAAGCGAGAAATCACCCCTCAGCGGGGATGGCCACACTGCAATCCCTTCTCCATTCTCCTCTCGGGATCTTGGGCACACACACACACGCACCCAGCATGAGTTTAAGCCACCAGGTCTAGGACTCAAACCGCGGTTGACTACGTGGGAGTCCAGCAACATAGCCATTACGCTAACTGCTGGTCCCCTGAAAAGTAGTTTTTTAAAAAGATTTCTTCTTTGGAGCTAATAGTCGTTAAAACTTAAGGGCTATTGAGAGGATTAAATGAATTACTGTAAGTGCCTAAAACAGTGCCCATAGAAGATATACATACAAGAAATAACTCGTGTTTTATTGACTTTGGATGATGGTAACACAACTTGAAAAAGGAAATATAAGTGTGAGAAGTTATCTAGGCATAATAGAGTAACTTTGACAGAAAATGTATTAGCCTCTGTATTCATCTGGAAGACGTACAATGGATTTTTTTGTCTCTTTTTTTTTTAAATTTAATAAATAAGGCCACAGTCAATTTTGTCTAACCATGATACTGGAAGTTGGGCATGAAGGAATGAGTCGTTGGCAATCCCTAAGCCTCACTTTGGGTGATGTTTCAAACTTTCTGTCATTAAATCTTCTCAAGTCATAATACAATACAAATTAAAAGATATTTTAATTCATCTTTTGCTAGTCACTTTCATTTAAAGTGGCTATTAACATGGAGGAATGAAAAGGTAGGCTGCAAATGATAGAAAATGGACTGTTTTAAGAAGTTTCAGAGAGTTGACTTCTTTTACTTGGACAAGTTTCTGGAACTTGGTTTCATTTTTCCATTCAGGTGAGAATAGTTTCCTTTTTCTGCTGCTTAGTGTTGAACTCTTTAAGACAACTAGTAAAACTAATATTGGTGTAGGTAACAGCAGATGGCAACATGGTTACGTCACTGGACTCTCATGTAGTCGACCACAATTCGAGTCTCAGAACCAGCAGCTTAAAGTCATGCTAGGGGCATGTGAATGCATGCTCAAAATCCTGAAAGGAGAAAGCAGGAGAAGGGATTGCGGTGTGGTCATGCCCCGTAGGAGGGTGATTTCCTGTTTTCTGTCTTGCTTGCTCTCTCTCTCTCACTCTCTCTCTCTCTCTCTCTGGGCAACAATATAGTTAATATAGTTCATAGTTAATGTGATAGATTGAAAACAGCACATCATCTGACAGACCCGAATTTAAATTCTTGCTGTCATCTTAGTGAGTGATCTCCCATGCACTATTTAACTTCCCTGAGACTATTTCTTTGTAAAGTATGGATGACCATATACATAGGGCTGTTTTGAAGGTTAGTAGAAGCTCTGAATATCAAACACCTGGCTCAGTGCCTAGTTATTAATACAGACACAAGCATTCATTACCATCGCTCTCTTTTCAATATAATGCAACTAAAAGGAGGTATCAAACATATAAAACGTGTTTGATCTGTCTGCTTTTTTGGAAGTCTGTTTTACTGAGTCTTAATTATTTTTATTATGTAGGTACTTATTTAGAAATGTTCCAGTTTATCTTTTGAGATCTAAAAATATAATATCAGTAAAGTAACACCTTAGGCTAATTAGGAAGAAGCATTCATGAACTTAGAGGAGTTCAGGGTTTTTATTTTCTTCTATAGCTGATTAATTTTATAACACGCGACACTATAACTTCTCTTAACCCATGAGAGAATAGTTGGGCATCTTAAGAATTACGGTTTATTTAAAAATTAGCCAGAAACAGCAGAACAAGGGTATACAACACTCCACAATGCTGGAGCCATATTAAAAGGTCCCAAGTTCATGTGCCAAGGTCTCCCTGTATACCCTGGGTACATACGTGCAAGCTGTGATTCTGGCTGGCTGGGGGTAGAATTATAGCATAAAGAACTTGTTAGGGTGCCTCTTCCTCCAACACCATGAAAGAAAGAAATGGACAAACTTAAAAAATAAAAATAAATTAAACTGTGTGAAATCAAACTTATGATTTTGCCTAATGAAAAGCCTAGTCAGGGGACCAGCAGATGGCATAATAGTTAGATCTCTGGATTCCCATGAAGTTGACTGCTATTTGAGTCCCAGACCTGGAGACTTAAAACTCACACTGGGAACATGTGCATGTTTGCCCAAGATCCAGAGAGGAGAATGGAAGAGAAGAGATTGTGGCATGGCTATCCTCCCTGGGGGGTGATTTCTTATACTCTCTCTGTCAAGCTCATGCACCCTATAGCAAATCTCTCACAAAAAAAAAAAAAAAAAAAGCTTTATTTCATGTACTACTTTCTGTCCTGTCCCTCCAGTCCCTCAGATTAACTGAGGATTTGATAAAAGGATGGAGAAGATTTTCACTCTATAGTATCTAGTAAATATTTCTTCATCATCTTGGACTTGAAATGATGCTTGTTGAAAGGTAAATTCTCTTCAGCCTAATAACTCTCCTTGCATAGATCCTTCTCAATAGTGATTATTGGAGTATTTTTAAGCAGTTTATTTAAAGCTGCTACACTGTACAAATAATACCTCTTTAGTTATATAGAATTTAATGATTGATTTGAAAACCTTAACCTCAATATTTAAAATGATGTAGAAGTTTATAGAGTCAATAACAAGTTAGTAGATTAACGTGTTACCAGAAATTCCCATATGATCTGATGCTAGGAATACACCTTAAGATGAGAGGTAAATGGCTAATTTCTTTCCGTGTGTTTTCTGTGAGATATAGTAGTTACGAATTAGCCCGTCTGCTGGGTGTTCATATATTTGACTATGAGCCACTATCCTAGACCTAAGGTAGTACCCTACCTGGTGCTCTCCGTGTCTTTGTATCCCAATCTTAAAGGTTAGGGAAAAGAGCACTTAAGTGATGTTTAGGTATAGATAAAATATGGAAGTTCAGAACATGTGTATAAAGAAGGCTACTTTTCGAAAGTTCTGTCTAATAATGCGTTATATAAATTAGTTTCTAAGTGTGTAAATATTGATATAATCCAAATTTAAATTTCAAGTAAAACTCAAGATCTATATTGCCTTTAGTTAGGAAATTATATACTTATGAGACTTTTTAAGAAAGTAGAGCGGGACCAGCAGTTAGCGTAATGGCTGTGTCGCTGGACTCCCATGTAATCGACCGCGATTCGCGTCCCGGACCCGGTGGCTTAAAACTCACGCCGGGCACATGTGCGTGCATGCCCAAGATCCCGAGAGGAGAACGGAGGAGAAGGGATTGTGGCATGGCCATCCCCCCTAGGGGATGATTTTTCACTTTCTGTGTCTCTGTCTCTCTCTGTCTGTCCGGCGAGTGCACGCGCCCTATAGTAAAAAAAAAGAAAGAAAGAAAGTAGAGCATTATTCCATTTTGTTTTATTTTTATTTGCTACAGGACATGTATACTCATTAGGGAAATGGAAGGAGAGAGAATAACTGAGAAAACATCCCCCAATGGGGATGGCCACGCTACAGTTCCTTCTCTATTCTCCCTCTTGGGAATTTGGGCACGCACGCCCACGCACACATGTAGCATGTTCTCCAAGCTGCCAGGTCTGGGATTTGAACCACACATTTAGCTATGTGGGAATCTAGCCATCTTAGCTACCATACAACAAGCTGGCCTGCATTATTCCATTTCAAATATTAATATTTTTGTGAGAAAACTAGAATACTTACCTTTGCTTTCTGTTGCTTTTTGTTAGGTTTTTTTGCAGTTCTCTGGATGCTGCGAACTCTGTTTCAGAGAAAGTAAGTAGCCAGTCTCTAGAAGAAACTGCTGTCACAGGAAAAGAGACCAATCCAAGTGAATCAGGTTGTCTAGACCTAAGCAAGGAACTGGTTGATACAAATACAGCACATCATTCAAGTGATGAGAGTCTAAATGGTGTAACTGTGTTTGCTAATGAGGCGTCTCAGTCTTTTACAACCAGCAAATTCACAAGGACCATTTCACCACCCACCTTGGGGACACTAAGGAGTTGTTTTAGTTGGTCTGGAAGTCTTGGAGACTTTTCAAAAACTCCAAGCCCCTCCTCAAGCACAGTATTGCAGCAGTTCCGAAGAAAAAGTGATTCCTCCACCCCTCTGCCAGAGAATAATAAGATGTCTGATATATCTCAGTTAAAGAGTGATGAGTCAAATGATGGATCTCATCCCTTACACGAAATGTCATCACAGTCTCAGGAAAGCGTAGAATTATCGCCGCACAGTTTAAATACATCAAAACTTTCTCAGCCCTCTAGTAAGGATTCTGATTCAGAGGTAAGTCAAAACATGAAGCCTTTGTTTTCAAATTCAGATATAAGGGAAAATAAAATGTTAATCAAATAGTTGAGTAAATTTTGCCTACATTATAGAAATAGCTCGTTAACTTTCCATTCTAAATCCTACTGTATAGAACATTCACATTTTATTCATATGAGGGACTTATTTGTATCTTTCACCTTTTAAATTCCTGTACAATAAATAATGTGACTCTATACTTCCTAAATTATTGTGTGTTCCATCAATTGGCATCTCAAGTTGTGGTATGGTTAATATCAAAGCAGAATAATAATCTACGGGGATTAGCAGATGGCATAATGGTTACATCGCTAGACTTCCATGTAGTTGACCACATTTTGAGTCCCAGACTCAGTGGCTTAAACTCATGCTGGGTGCATGAGTGTGGGTGCCCAAAATCTTGAGAGGAGAATGGAGAAGGGATTACAGCATGGCCATCCTCCCTGGGGGGTGATTTCTCACTTTCTGTTTCTTTGTCTGTCTATGTCTCTCCAGGGAGCACACATGCCCAGTAGTGAAAAAAATCTCTCTTTAAAAAAAAAATAAATAAAAATAACCTATGAAATGAAAAGTTATTAATGAATTTATATTTTAAATCTTTAATATTTTTAAAGAATTATTTTATTTATTTATTTATTTTTAATTTGTTATAAGGCCTATGCGCTTATCAGAAAGAGAAAGTGAGAAAGCAAGCCACCAGGTACAACAGTTAGCCATGTCCAAGTCCAGCACCTTAACCACTGTGCCACTTGCTGGTCTTAATAAACTCTTAAATTTATATAACATTCGGAACCTTATAGGGAAATGTCCCTGTTAATGTGACGGTTTCCATCTTAAGTAAAGTATTTCAGAAATACATTTTCATTTACTCTATTCTTGCTAAACTTTATAACAAAACAAAATAGTAATATGAATTATTTTATGCTATTCTGTTTTGAATGAATAAAAGCATCCTAACTACTTTTTTCCATATGAAATATCTTTATCCTTACTTGTATAAAATCAAATCTGCTCAGAAGATTTAGTGACATACGTAAAAATGGTCCTTTGGCGAAAAATTTTTGTTTTTATCTGAGTTGTCTCAAATTTACCGGTATAATGTGCTTTGTCTTATCATTACCACCTGTAATCACCAAGTTGTAAGACAATTATAGTACTATTTTTTTCCTTTTTTAAGAATTATTTAATGTAACTTTATTTTAATTTGACTAGAATGAGTGTGAGAGAGAGAGAGAGAGAGGGAAAGTGAGAAAGCAAGCCACCAGGTCTGGGACTCGAATTGCGGTCAGCCATGTGGGAGTTCAGCACCCCTAACCACCCCACCACCTGCCAGCCCCTGTTGTAGTAATATTTAGCAGAACTGTGATGTGTAACAGTCGCAAATATTAAGCAGTATCTATATGTTAATATAGGTTCAAAAAGTAAATATTTAATTCACGTTCCTAAACAAAACTTGGATTCACACTAAAGAAAAGAACAAATTAATATGTGGAAATGAGAAAGCTAAAATCAATTTATATACTGAATCCCAGATCTCTCTCATGTGTTGTATTTTAAATTTTGGGGAGGATGCCAAGCTAAAATCTTAGCCTCTTTTGAGAATTTTGCTTTTATTCTCTGCTGAGTATTGTTAGTCCTGGTAGAAGATTCTTTGAATTCCTTGTTTTCTGTGAAGTTATATTCTGTTTACACTTATTTCTTACTTATTTCTCACTTTATTTTCTATTTTGTTGAGTGTCAGTTAGTTGATAAAAATTCAATAATGAAAATCTAATGTTACTTAATTTTTTGATTTGGGGATCCAGGAATCAGATTGTAATATTAAATTGCATGAAGATCAAGCTAATGAGAACTCCAAGATACATTTATCTCAGTTTTCAAAAAAAGACAAGTTTCAGAAGAATAAGGTACAGCATTTATTTAATAAATTTTTTGAGGTTCAAAACCAGTGTCTGCTTATTACCAGAAAATGAGAAATAGAAGCAAAATTAAAATACAGATTGAGTATCCCTTATTTAAAATTTGTAGGACCTATAGTGTCTCAGATTTCAGAGATATTTTGGATTTTGGAATATTTGAATATATATGATATAGCTTGGGGATAGGACCCAATTCTAAACATGAAAGTCATTTATATTTTGTATGCATCTTAGACACATAGCCTAAAGATAATTTTACATGATTATGTATTGCAGTATTTTGACTATGATCTGTCACATGAGGTCAAATGTTAAATTTTACACTTGTAATATGTTGGTGCCCCCAAAATTTCTAATTTTGGAGCTTTCAGATTTGCGATTTTCTATTAGGGATACTCAACCTGTATCTATATTCTCATTTATACAAAAATGTTTGCTTTCAAACCTTCTAGGACCATGTTGTGCTTAACTATAGGTAATTAAGTGGTGGAACCTATTTTCTCTTGCAGTATATATTACAGGTCTTTTTCCATTACTTACAATGACTATGCGATATGCCATTCTGTGGATTTAGCTAATCCCCCACCCCCCTTTTTTTTGTCATTTACTGTACCAAATTTTTGCTCTGGTACGCAGTGCTACAACCAAGAGCTTGTGGGTAATATTTCAGTAATATTCTTGTTTAATTTGTAGGGATAAACTCCATGGAACGATATTACCAGTCACAAGTCATATAGGGTTTAAAGCCCTGATATGTATTTCCAGAAGGCCTTCTAGAAACTGTGTACCCATGAAAAACCAGTTTTTTAGTCAGAATATACAAATATTTATGCAACTACTTAGTGAAATCTCACAAGTTAATGCATATTCTATATACTAAGTGTTCTCACCCGTCGATATAAAAGCTCTAATTCCTAGCTTAAAAAATGTACAAGGGGCATAAGCAGATCACAAAAGGGGTATAAAATGGTTGGTAAATATAGAAAAGCAGGTCCAGCCTCCTTCATAATCAAACAATGCAAATTAAAATAATAAAGCACACTTTCTTGCCTCTGGATTCCCAAAACATGTTTCAAATTTTACTCATTTTCTTACGGTAGTATAGCAAGATGAATAATTACTTGCTATCTAAGAGAATAAGAATTGCTTTTTCTGAGAAGGAATTTGAAAGAGTTTAAATAATCCAACCCAGTAAATACATTATAGAACTTGAGCCTAAGAAACATTAAGAATTTAAGCTCAAGAACACTTTAAACTGCATTGGTTACAATAGTGAAAACCTGGAAATAAGGCCAGCCACATAGCCTGGTTACTAAAGGAGCCAGATCCTGCACGGCCCCCCACAGTTTGAATCGTGGGACTGGTTGAGTGTGCATACATGCTCAGTATGGAAAAATAGAGGAGAGGGACCAGCAGATAGCATAATGGTTACATTGCTGGACTCCTATGTAGTCCACTGTGATTTGTATCCCAGACCCAGTGGTTTAAAACTCATGCCAGCACATGTGTGTGCCTGCCCATAATCCCAAGAAGAGGAAAGGAATAAATTATTAAATAATCATTTGTTTTAACTTTGGTAGAAATACAGATGAACTCTTTTGTGTTCTTTTTGTCATGTTTTTCTATAGTGAACATATAATCAGACTTGAAAAAATTCGTGGAAGCCAGACTATGAAGGAGAAACATTGTATGTCCCCACTTAATATATACCGACTGTCTGTATTCTATGGCTGAAACTGAAAACTTAGAGGATATAGAAACATGGAAAATGGTTATAGATACTGGATACAGTGTGGGAAGAGTATGAGAGGAGGAGGAGTGTGAGGAAAGACCCTAAGGAGAAAAATAGGCAAGACATTTATGAGACACAGAAATGGATTATTATCTATTGATGATAACATGTATAGTATCCCCACCTGGACTGGTGAGAAATGTGTTCATGTTGGAAAAATTCACTTTACAAGCTAAGTGATGTATATGATTGAATGTATTAAAAAAAAAACTTAAGATAAAATAGATTAAAAAATTTTAAAAGCTTATGGAAAGTAGAATTAAAGTATGAGCTTATTTAGGTGCAAGAAGAAATCCATGAATTTTTTTAAAAATGATATGTATTTTCCATGAACTTTTTGAAGGCTTTTCATGTTATTTTCCAATTAGTGTAAAAACTTTTAAATTTTTTCAATAAATGGTCTGCATACCCATTTCAAAGAAGATGTTCATTTCATATACTATTATATATATAATGACTTAGTTCAGATTGCTATATTAGAATACCATAAACTGGGTAGCTTTAACAACAAATATTTATTTCCCATAGATCTGGAGTTTGGAAAATGCAAGATCTAGGTGCTAGCAGATTCCATGTCTAGTGAGGGCCTCTTCCTGGGTTGGAGGTGGCTGCCTTATTATGTCCTCACAGGGAGATCCTCTCTCTGTGTCTTTTCTTATAAGGGCACTGATTATTCATGAGGGCTCCCACCCTGGTGACCTAATTGTATCCCAAAGGTCCCACTTCAAAGGTTATCACATTAGAGCTTATGACTTCTAAATGCGGATTTTGGGGTAACACAAACATTCAGTCCATAGAAAATTTTAGTATATCAAAGCTTTAAGTGTAAAGTATCAATTTATAAATATGAGATTATAAAATGAATGAGGCTTTTTTTATATATTGACTTGGAAATATGTCATCCCCACTCTCCCTTATTTGCTATAGAGTGTGCACATGAGAATGAGATTATGAGAGAGGTGCGTACTCCCATGGGGTTCAACCACACCTAGTCCCCCTCATCCGGTCCTCCATCTTATCAGATCCTTGGCACTCATGCATGTGCCTGGAGCATTTTGGCTGTTCGAGCTGGGGATTTGGACTGTGGCTACCATGTAGGTTCTGGCTTCCCTTGAGCATTGTGTTACCAATGCCCCACAGAACCTACCCTGTCCATGTTATTCTTGAGTAAAAAAGAAAAACAAGTTAAATATATATTTACATATAGTACCGTGTTCATTTCCTTAACTGAAAATACTTAATGCACACATGAGTATATTAGCATAGTCATAGTAAAAAGATCAGAACAGTATCTAAAGAATTAACTTGCAGTGACAGGACAAGAAATGTACAAAGTACTTTCCAAGTCTGGACTTTTATTTTCTCTCTCAGAGATTTGCATTTTTAGGGTTTTATCTCTCACTTCTGTTTTGGAGACTAGGTAAATATTCCCTGATACCCATCTTTTATATCTAAAATCAAACTCATCTTTTTTTTTTACCTCTTATTCATTCTTCTTATAACTTTTTTATTATAATCCGTTGAATACAATTATATTCTCTTTGTCATGTAGTTTCAAAAATCTTAGGGTTGTCTTTTTTATTTTTCTTTACAATGACCTTCCTCTACAGCAGACAACTTCCTGTCAGACACAACTTTCTCTGAAAATAATTCTCCTTTCCCTTTTGCCCCAATAAATATGGAGGATAAGAGAGGCTTAGCTGGTGCATTCCTGGTATGGCTTCTCCTTCTCCCTCTTGACTCGGATTTCTGTGCCTCAGATTTCTGTGCTTTGAGTAGTAAGTACGTCCATGTGCACTTCAGGTGACTCTGTAGGACAGAAAAGTCACAAGTGGACCCAACATGATCTTAACATTTCTTTCTTTGTCTTATTTCTTCCTCCTTTTGTTCCCATCACCAACATCCTAGTTCAGGATTTCATTTTTCCTATGTGGATTTTTATTTTAAAATTAAGCTACTTTAAAACTTTATTTTATATACCTCACTTCCACTGTGCTAAGAAACAACAGTGAAATTCAATGGCTTCATATTGTCCACAGGATAAAAATCAACCCTTCAGTGGAAACACCCAAATGTCAATAGACATTTAAGTAAACCATGATACATTCATTCAGTTGAGAAGTGGGCAGCCTATTCAAAATAAAATTCTATTTTACATATAAAATGGAAAAACCTCAAGATACATTGTTAAGTAGAATCAAGATATATTGAGAAAAATGTACTCAACAATGTGTACTTTGCTGTCGTGTGTATGTGTGTGTGTGTAAATGATGTGATATCTAAACAGGAAACTCATAGCAGCAGTTGCTCCTGGGAATACTTGTGTAATTCCTTAAAATTTTATGCCAGGTGCATGTGTTAGCTGCTTTTAAATAGCTATGGTTTCTGTAGTAGATCTTTATATAAATAGCACATGTTTACACATGGCCTATGGGTTATTTTTCAGTTGCAATATATGTAAAGAGTAGTTTGGAATTAACTAAAGTTAGCTGTTTTAACAGAAATCTTAATCTTTCATCTTTAGGTTCCTGGGCTATATAAATCTAGTTCTCTGGACTCTCTGTCTACAACTAAGATCAAACCTTTAGTACCTGCCAGAGCCAGTGGGCTGAGCAAGAAGCCAGCTAGCATCCAGAGGAGAAATCATCATAATGCTGAGAACAAGCCAGGATTACAGATAAAAATCAGTGAACTTTGGAAAAATTTCGGATTTAAAAAGTGAGTTTTCTTGTTCCTTAATCTGAAGTGGATGAACTATTTTACAATTTTAATCTCTCTCCCCAGCTCTTTCTAGTCTCATGTGAATCAATTTCTGTTTATCTCACCATAAGATGATTTTTTTTTTAAATAGAGATTTTTTGCTATAGGGTTCATGTGCTTCCTGGAGGGACAGACAGAAAGCAAGAAATCATACCCCCCTCAGGGGGTATAGCAACACTGCAATCCCTTCTCCTCCCGTCTCCTCTTGGGATTTTCGGCATGTAAGCACATGCACTTGTGCATGTGAGTTTTAAGCCACTGGATCCAGGACTCAAACCTCAGTTCGTTATAGCCATTACACCATCTGCTGGTCCCCATGAGACAATTATTTTCTTCTGTTTCCTTTAGCTGACTCTTCAAATACATCTTTTTATTTTTTCACTATAAGGCATGTGTGCTTGGCAGGGAGACAGAGACAGAAAACAAGAAATCATCCCCTGGGGGAACACCACACTGCATCCCTTCTCCATTCTCTTCTTGGGACTTCGGGTACACATGCTCCTAGTATAGGTTTTAAGCCACCCGGTCCTGGACTTGAACCATGGTCGACTGCATCAGAGTCCAATTATGCAACCATTATGCCATCTGCTGGTCTCCCTTTTAGCTGGCCCTTTAAAAGTGTATTAAATTTCAGGACCGGGAACCAGCAGTTAGCGTAATGGCTATGTTGCTGGACTCCCACATAGTCGACCGCGGTTCACGTCCCAGACCCGGTGGCTTAAAACTCACGCCGGGTGCGTGTGCGTGCGTTCCCAAGATCCCAAGAGGAGAATGGAGGAGCAGGGATTGCGGCGTGACCATCCCCCTGGGTGGTGATTTCTCGCTTTCTGTCTCTAATGTCTCTCTCTGTCTGGCGAGCGCATGCGCCCTATAACAAAAATCTCTCCAAAAAAAAAAATTTTCAGGACCAGCAGTTGGTGTAAAGACAATGTTGCTGGACTTCCATGTAGTTGACCACAGTTCAAGTCCCGGACCCAGTGGCTTAAACTCACACTGGCACGTGTGCGTGCGTGCCCAAGATCTCAAGAGGAGGCTGGAAGAGAAGGGATGACAGCGTGGCCATCCCCCCTGGGGGGTGATTTCTCGCTTTCTGTCTCTCTCTTATCTTTCTGGCGAGCGCACGTGCTCTATAGCAAAAACTTCTCAAAAAAAAAAAAAAAAGTCTATTAAATTTCAGTTTTTACACTTTCTTTTAGTCAAAAGATGTCAAACTAAAAACCCCATTTCTCAATCTGGCTTTGGGGTCTCTATTATTTAGCATATTACTTTTCTTAGCTTTCTCAGGTTTTTTTGCCTCTTGTCTTTCTGGGATTATGAGAATAATGTTTTAGATGGGGTGGAAGTATAGTGCTTTATCATACTTTTCTAAACCGTCACATCTAAAATGGGGAGGATCATGAATTTGTCCAATTTCTAATGTGTGTGACAAGCACTGATTTAAAAGAATTGATTCTCTTCATAGCTACATTTTTTTAACCGCAGTGCTTCCTTCTATTAAACTATAAAGTTAACCACAGAGCAGCATCAATTTACAGTTTTTTTCTTATTCTTCTCAATAAAATAACTGCTAAGTTTAATCAAAACTAAAAAGTGATAGGATTTAATTTTACTTAATAAAAAAAGATTCTTAGTCAGATGAGATGGTATAATTGGAAATGCTTTGTAGATATGTAAGAGCTGACCAATTTTTTTTTTTTTTTGCATTGTGAAAAGGCTAGGATTAAATTATATAGGAGCATTTCTCAAACTTTTTATTTCTCTAAACCTATCACATGCTTAAAAATTATTGAGGGCCCACAAAAATTGGTTTATATGGGTTATATTTGTCAATACTTAACCATCTATAATAGATTTAACCAAATATAATAGACATTTAAAAATTTATTTTAAAATAATATTGATTCCATTAATATGAACATAAAGTAGTATTTTTTAATGAAAAACGGCTATTTTTTTAAAGAAGAGTGGCATTACTTTTATATTTTGTAAATCTTTACATCCTAGTTTAATAAAACTCAATGGGATTCTTATATCTGCTTATAATTTTCTTCCAGATATTGACATATTTCATTATATAATTTAAGAAAAACATTAACAAGCAGCAAAATCTTAAGTAATGGGAAGCTGTGAATTGGTAGATAAAAGTTATTTAGATTGTAATGTTTACTTGAAAGTTCTAATTTCTTCATTGGCAACAAGGACTGTTAATTATTTTCTCTCAAGTAATAGGCTCTCTTTGTTTATTTTAGAGAAGCTTGTTGCCAAATATATAAATTTGAATGACATTAATATTACATTGCTTTTACTTGAAATAATCATCATACGTAGTTATACAACAAAACTAAGTATGCTTCATGTTTGCTTTCTGTTTGTCAAGAATATTAAGCAGTGTACTAGAGCCAACATGTGACTTGATAGTTAGGGCAGCTGAATTCCATTCAGTCCTGGACCCATCTTGAAAAGCATACCAGGCAAATGTGCATGTGTGTCCAAAATCCCAAAAGGAGGAGAGATGGAGGAGAGGGCTTTGCAGTGTAACCATGCCACATTGAAGGATGTTTCTATATGCTCCCTCTCATGCTCTATCTGTCTCTTTCTAGTAAGCATACAAACCTTATGGCAAAATTAAAAAAAAAAAAGGGCGCCAAAGGCTTGAGATTTAATAAAGTTGGTTTTTTGTATTGCTTCATCAAGAACATTCTTGAGTCTAATTTTTATTTGTTTGTTACTTATACTGTTTGGTGCCACCATCTTGATTCATGCCAAGTTGCTAGTAGTTTTACCCAGTTTTGCTTTAGTGTCATCTGTACAAGTGTTAGCATGGTAGAAAAGGCAAATGAAGTCTAATGTTGTTATAAATATAATTTTGATCTTGCAAATCCCCTGAAAGTGCCTTAGGAATCTCCAGAGGCCCATGGACCATACTTTGAGAACTGCTACTAGGGAGAAATTTAAAAATACAGCAGTGTTCTTAAATGACTTTTAGGAGATAAAACTTAACTAGTGTTTAATTTTTGTTGATTGGAGATAGAATTACCTGTGTTATTTTCAAAATAGTATCAAGTTTTTGGGTTTTTTTTGGTTTTTTTTTGAGAGGTTTTTGCTATAGGGCACATGTGCTCACCAGAAAGACAGAAGAAGAGACAGACAGCAAGAAATCACCCCCCCAGGGGGTATGGCCATGCTGCAATCCCCTCTCCTCCATTCTCCTCTTGGGACCTTGGGCATGCACGCACACATGCCTGGCATGAGTTTAAGTTACCAGGTCCAGGACTCAAACCGCGGTCGACTCCATGGGAGTTCAGCGGCATAGCCATTACACCAACTGCTGGTCTCAAGGATCAAGTTTCATAGACATAGAGCTCCTTCCAGCAAGAGCAGGGAAGAAAAGGAGTAACAGATTAGCCATTTGTTTATGTTTTATTTATATTAGTGAGATGAGATTGGCACTAAAGAGAAAAGAATTTGTTCCTTTCTTGGGATTATTTTTGCCTTTGCTAGTATTTATCTAGTAGCTGCCTCGCACCTACATTGAAAGGTGATTCAATGGGACCAACAGATGACACAATGGTTATGTCACTGGACTCCCATCTAGTTTACTGAGGTTCATTTCCTCGACCCAGTGGCTTAAAATTTACACCGGTCACGTGTGCATGTGTACCCAAAATCCTGAGAGGAGAATGGAGAAGGGATTGTGGCGTGACCATCCCCCCTGGGGGGTGATTTCTCGCTTTCTGTCTCTATGTCTCTCTCTGTCTGTCTGGCGAACGTATGCGCCCTATAGCGAAAACCTCTCAAAAAAAAAAAAAGAAAGGGAACCAGCAGTTAGCGTAATGGCTATGTCGCTGGACTCCCACGTAGTCGACCGCAGTTCACGTCCCGGACCCGGGGGCTTAAAACTCACACTGGGCGCATGTGCGTGTGTGCCCCAAATCCCGAGAGGAGAATGGAGAAGGGATTGTGGCGTGACCATCCCCCCTGGGGGGTGATTTCTCGCTTTCTGTCTCTATGTCTCTCTCTGTCTGTCTGGCGAACGTATGCGCCCTATAGCGAAAACCTCTCAAAAAAAAAAAAAGAAAGAAAGAAAGAAAGAAAGATGATTTTTAAAAGTGGAAAAGAGCTCCAGGAAGCAAAACTGAAACTTTATTAGGACTACTCAGAATCTGAGTATGTTATATAATGAATTGAGGCACATTTTACAATAAAGCGCATCCTGTCTTCATATATCTCTATTTTGTCCAAGTTGAGAATTTTTTTTAATAATCAATATACTAAAAATACTAAATTTATTTGATATATTTTGCAGGGATTCTGAAAAGCTTCCTTCTTTTAAAAAGCCTCTGTCTCCAGTCAAAGATAATATCCAACTAACTCCAGAATCAGAAGAGGATGTATTTAACAAACCCGAATGTGCACATGTTCAGAGAGCAATATTCCAATAATTGCAGACTGCTGGGAACCTGTTGCCTGCAAGAGAATCTTATCGATCTGAAGTCCTGTTTGGGAATAAGGCAATTATTAGACTCAAAGATCAATTCTTAGATCTATTCCATCTTTAACACATAATACATTTTGTATATTAATTGTGTAATTTTTACTTTTACTCAGCTTTTTATATTTTCATAAGAAGCTAAATAGAAAATAATTTTATCTTTGGCAGTTTTTTAGAAGTTTTGACATTAACTGGGAAATTCCCCTGAAGTTTATAAAAATCTATTAAGATTCCTGCAGTATTTCAAGTGTAAGAATGATAAATGGAAACCCACAATTCTATAGTAATTTTACCCTCAAGGAAATCACTGTATTTCTGTAGACTTTAAATATTTTCACCTGCTTATCCTGTCTGTCCTTTAGGATTTGTCTAAAAATAAAATTGCTAGGATAGGAAAAGTAGTTGGAAGAGTCAAAGTGCATTACACAAATGAGACAGTGCTCTGTTATGTCTAAAGAATTTAGATTACGAAGTGAAGGAAACTCGCCTTCAGCCTCATGTGAAAGAAACTACTTCTATCAATTTTCTTCAACTTCAAAATAGCACAGATTTTTCTTACTGTATCTTTTTTTGTACCTTAACATACATTTAAAGCTAGGGCTATAAACATTAAGCAGGATGTAAAAGTTGCATAGTCTGTGATACGAGCACTCAGCAAAGAAATAGGCAGATCTGAAAAGACAGCCAGCTACACAAGTGAATATCTGAAGTGACAGGAAGTAGAGGAATTACAGAAGTACTTCTGATAAAGAAGGGTAAAGGGAAGGGACCTAGAATATTTTAATTTTTAAATGAGATTTAATATAGGGTTGTTGGGAAAAAGATTAGAATGGAACAAAAACATAACCAAAACTGTAACAAAACAAGAAAGAAACAAAAAGACTCAGTCTAGAAAAGACCTCATTTAAAGAACGAAAGCAGATTTGAATTACCTATGCATGTTGTCCTGTTGTATAACAAATGAAGAAAGAATCAAACATGATCTACAGATACTCATTTCTCACTGACTAAAAATGCCACTTACATTGCAGGAGAGGAATAAAACTCATTATAAATCCTCAAAAGTTAACAGAATGAAAAGAGAGACAAGCGAGCTGATAGATGAATGGTAAGTGAATTAGCAAACAAATGACCGTTTTTCTAGGGATAGAAGACAACAAAAGGTAAAAGTCTAGATGGTTTGATAAATGGAAACATCATGAGGTCCTTTGGAAGCCACAAGTACAGGGTAAGCTAAAAATAGGGTAGGTTTTGAAAACTTAAAGGTAATATGGAAGAAGGAGAAGATGGCAGTAGAGCCAGTTTTCACTCTCCAGATCCCCACATAAGAGGAACTGGATGGCAAAATCAAAAACCCATGAACATTTACCACAAACTAAGGTGATAAATCTTTAAATCCTAAAATAGTAATGGGTAAAGACAAGCACCAACTGTTAGAATGCCACACAACATTGTATCGGCATCTATTAAGGCCAAGTAGGGAGAAAAGAACATCTAATGGACCTGAGAACAGAACTTTTGTTAGAATAAGGGCTGAAACACTTAGGCCAAGCTGAGAACAGTTTGAACGTGGGAGAGGGCTTGCTCATTTTAGTGGTACACAAGGCCATCAATAAGGTCTGAAGGATGGAAGCAAGGTAGTCGCTTTGAAGTATTGAAACTGATTTGCCAAATCCATCAATACTTTCTTCCAGGATAGGGTTCTCAAAAGAAAAAATGCTAGGATGAAATCAAATTGAAAAAGAGGCCTATTAAGATAATAGAATAGGAAGTAGTCAACCAAGACATTACAGCAGAATCTTGTTTTTGAGCATTAAAAAAAAAAAATTAAAACACTTGAAGTTTAAAAAGCTCCCATCCTCTCTGGGCTTGTACCTAGTTGGTGATGACACAACTAAATGCAATGAATTGTTTCAAAATCAACTCATAACTGATGCTAAGTAAAAGTACTATCTACCCATTAAAATATGACATTATTGAAGAAATAAAGTATGTTTAGAATCTTAAAAAATAAAGAAAGAATGTCAGAATCATGGGTACATACATCACCTGCTATGGTGCCTCTCTCTGGAAAATGGTGAAGAAAATCGAAATCAGCCAGCACACCAAGTACATTTACTCCTTCTGTGGCAAAAGAGATGAAGAAACAAGCTGTGGAGACCTGGCACTGTGGTTCCAGCTTGAAAGCAGTAGCTGGTGGTGCCTGGACCTAGAGCACCACTTTGGCTGTCAGAGTAAAGTGTGCCATCATAAGACTGAGGAACTGGAAGACCAATAGAGGCTCAGTGGACATTTGGAATATCACTAGCCTACAATAAATGGGTTAATTTATGTACTAAAATTGCTTTTGTTTGTTAATTGTATTAGACAGTCTGATTTACACTGTAAATACTGCTTTATCAAGAGACTTGGAAATTAAAGTTGTTTTAGTCTGGGGGAAAAAACTCCCATGAACTTTTAGATCAATCTCATTTTTTGAAGTAATTTTAATAGCTCTTTTTGGTTTGTTTGTTTTAAGAGGTTTTTGCCTTAGGGCATGTGCACTCACCAGGGAGAGACAAAGACAGTGAGGAAAAGTAAGAAATCACCCCCCCCTGGGAGGATGGCCACACCACAATCCCTTCTCTTCCCCCACTGGGATCTTGGGCACGCACGCACACGTGCCTGACATGATCTTCAAGCCATCAGGTCCAGGACTTGAACCATGGTCAGCCATGTGGGAGTCCAGCAACATAACCACTACCCCATCTGCTGGCTGGCCCCTAAAGTTATTTTAATAAGAAAGAATCAACCACAGAAATAGCACCTTTACAGACAATGAAAATATGTTAGAAAGATAGACTCACAGAACAGATCAAAACTAAATCATATGAAGATAATAAAAAAGAATAATTTTTAAAATGAAAATTTAAGATTGGAAAAGTTCAGAAATAAGATAAACTCAGGGAAACATTAGAAATGAAAATGTTTCGTTAATGAAGGCTAAAGTAGAAGGAATGCAAACACACTATAGATAATGTCCTAAAAGAAATAAGAGATAAAAATAAAGAAATGTGAAAAACAAATTCTTAATTAGGAAGTGACAGCCAGCTGGTGACATGGTGGTTACGCAGCTGGGTCCCATGTGGCCAATCGTGGTTTGAGTCCTGGACCTCGTGGTTTAGAGAAAACACCAGGCACATGTACATTCATGCCCAGAATCTTGAAAGAATGGAGAAAAGATTGCAGCATGGCCATCCCTGGGAATGATTTCTTACTTTCCCTCTCTGTCTCTCTCCAGGGAGCACACTTGCCCTGTAACAAATTAAAAGAAAAAGGTGAAAA
>NW_006160045.1:1621692-1630377 GCF_000334495.1 Tupaia belangeri chinensis
AAAAAATTAACATGAAGTAGTACTCTTGTACTCTTTACCTAATGTTGACCCAGAACAGCAAATTTCAAGATATAAATATTTTCAAGAAAGAAAAATATCCTTTGGGTAGGCAAACAACAACTGACATAAGAAAACAATCAAATGATGATTAAATTCTTCCACAGTTTTACTTCATACATGAAAAAAAAAGGAGTAACGTGTTTAAGATGCTCAAAAATGTGAGCTGAGATTTTTATATCTGATATAAAAATTTGGGACATACTGTTTCCATAATTGATTTCTCAGGAGTATATTTTTTTTAAATGAGTTTTAGATAACCAAAACAACTAGAGAAATGACAGAAAGTCTGGAAGTGAGCATTAAGCATAATTACTTGTACAAATAATACTGAGAGCTAAAAGGGAAAGTATAGTATACAAAAGCGTATACAAAAGCACTTGGTTTAGTCTGATAGTTTTATTTTGGGACTTTGTGTGTATAATGTGGGATGGAATAATAGGTATTTATGGAATATTTTGATGCATTCCCAGTTTTCATAAGAACCAGGGGAGACCAGTAGTTGGCATAATGTCTATGTCACTGGACTCCCATGTAGCCCACCTCAGTTCAAGTCCCTGACCCAGTGGCTTAAATTCACACTGGGCGTGTGTGCTTGCGTGCCTAAGATCCCAAGAGGAGAATGGAGGAGAAGGGATTGCAGTGTGGCCAGGTTCTTAGTATGAGGGGGAAAAGGAGATTAAGATAGAATACAGAATAGGTAAAAAAAAAAAAAAAAGTTTTAATATCTTGACTGTTACAAATTTAATTGGACATTCTGGTATAAACTCATGAGTATGTTGAATATATGCATGTATGCATATATACATATTCATGAGTTTATAGTGATATGTCCAGTTTAAATATATAACTGCCAGGATCTCTGGCATATCAGCTTGTGATTTTTAAAGTACCAGTTTTCACTGGAAGAAACCCAGACTTCTTGAGAAAATAGCCTGAGGCAGGAAATGTGAAAAATAAGCCTGGGACATCTTGACAGACATTGATGTCATCAAAGGCTACTATGTCATTTCTAAAGGATTCGGGAGCCATTTTAAAAGAGCTGTCACCAAACAAAGATAAAAAACTTGATCTTCAAAAAAATATAATTTGCTATCTATCAAAACTCATAAACATATTTAAAATGGTCTCCATTGGAAGGTGATAGAGGATTAACTCGTCATCTTGAGAACTAGGGAATAATGAGAGAAATGGATTTTTTTTCTGTCTTTATGAACAGTACCACTGGAATCAACAACTGTTAACATCACAAAACAGACAACTGGGCATTTTATGCCTCCTAATGAAAGAACTCTACATCACCTATAGTTTTGCCAAAGGATTAGAGATAACTTAACCATTGCCTCTGAGTCCAGCTGCCTGCCAAGGTGCAAGAGAAGCAGCAAAGAAATGTGTTCAGTTGAAGCATGAGTATACAATGAGTGAAATCCAGACTATAGACACTAGATTAAAGGTATCAAAATCCAGACCTGAGATATCACAGGGTAAATTACCATGATTTTTTCCTTTTAAGAGATTTTTGCTGTAGGGTATGTATGTTTGCCAGAGAGACAAAGACAAACAGAAAGTAAAAGTTTGCCCCCCCCAGGGGGATGACCATGCTGCAATCCCTTCTCCCTTCTCCTTTTGGGATTTTGGGCACACATACACATGCACCTGGCATGAGTTTTAAGCTGCCAGGTCTAGGACTCAAACTGATTGACTATGTGGGAGTCCAGCAACATAACCATTACACCATCTGCTGGCCCCCTGATTTTCAGTGTAAATTGAAAGAGATGAGGAGGGGAACTGTGTGTTAAGAAATAGGTAAAACTGAACTGCATTATTTACAGGTACACATTTTGGTGATAAAATAGTATGGATGTAAAGGAAGTGATAAGTATAATGAAAGAAGAATAGTGGTTTTCTCTAGAGAGGGACAGCAATGATATTTAGGAAAAAGCACATAAAGGGGATTTTGGGGTAGCTGGCAAAGTTGTATAAGTTGGGTGGTGTTAGGGGATCTTTGCTTATAATAATAGGTTATTACGCTATTATTGCAACATTATAAGACAACGTGTTGCCCTACAATGTATGAAGCCTTGTAATCTTTGTGTGATTTTCTGCATTTTCTTTTTGTAATATTTTTAAAATAGTGTTAGTATTTCATCAAATTGAAGATTCATTGTAAGATACATCACTGTGTGAAAGAAAAACAAGTTTGCTGTATTGACACTCCATTAACTATTTTAACACAAACTATTTTCAAAAATGTTAAAGGGTTTACTTTAGAATAGATTGCAGTAATTAGACACCACAGATCCTATCCCTTATTCACAAAATCAAGCAACTATTCTCACTGTGCCCCAAACTTGAAGTTTACTCTTTTTTAACAAGTGGCACCAAGGAACCTATGCTCTTAAAAGACATGAAGCACAGCTGAGGAAAAAGTAAGGCATTGCACTGGAAAGAAGGAATAAAGGGCCAGAGTGTAGCACAGTGGTAAAATGCAGTGCTCTGCAAGGCGATTCTACATGGGAAGTTTCCTGGAGACCTCCCCTGAGTATGCTGGGCATGAATGTGCCTATGATCCAGGGCTGGCTGAAGACTGGGGTGGACTATATTGTTAGAAACTTGTTGGGGATGCTTTCTTGCCCTCTCTTAGAGGAAATAAATAAATACACTTAAAAGAAGGAATAAAACGAATTATTCCCAGCCCCATTTTCACTTTAATTCCTGTTCTCTCATTCTGGGATTCCAGTTATACACATGTTGGACAGTGCAAACTTGTGCGAAAGCTCCTGGATCCTCTTATATTTACTTTCTACTCATCTCTGTTTTTCAGTTTGGATAATTTATTTATTTTACTTTTTTTTTACACTTTATCTGAAGTTTTTATTTTTTTGAGAGATTTTTGGTATAGGGAACATGTACTTGCTGGAGAGACAGAGACAGCGAGAATTCACCTCCCAGGCAGGATGGCCATGCCATTAATCCCTTTTCCTTCTTTCCTCTTTCAGGATTTCGGTCATGTACCTGGTGCAAATTGTAAGCCGCTAGGTCCGTGACTTGAACCGAGATCGACTACATTGCGAGTCCAGCTATGTAACCATTATACCATCTGCTGGTCCCAGTTTGGATAATTTATTTTGACCTATATTCAAGCTTACTGAGTCCTATCATGAAACAATCTTCATCTCTGTTCTTTTTCTATCTTTTAGAGCATTTCTATTTGACTTTTATTTTTTTAATGTCCATCTCTCTGCTGACATTCCCTATCTACTTGTGCATATAGTCCACCTTTTCCACTAGATTTTTAACATACTACTCGTGAGTCTGGTTCTGTATTTCGTGTCTTGACAGTGTTTTCTTTTCCTTGTTTTTGTTTTGTTATGTGTGTGTGTGTCACATAGTTTCTGGATAGATATCCAACATTAATGAACAATGTGACTGAGGTAAATATTTATGCATGAAAGTGGGCATACCTTTTCCACAACTAGGCAGTTAGTGTAGGCCATTGGTAAGTTTGTCAGGAGTTTAACTGGGCTAGAATTTTATTGTTGCCACGGTCATCATAACTCTGTTGTTTCCACTCAGTCAGTCTTAGGCAGCCCTCGTGTCCCTGGGCCCTACTAGTGAGGCTTTCATGATGATTCTTTCTTCTCTAGTGGTAGACTTCTAGTGGTGTAGGCCTTGGACAGTTTCCTATACCTTCTCTAGAGGAAGATTTACTCCTTTATTTATTTTCCGTTCTCTTTTCCCTAACAGCAGTGGGTCATCTGCATCCTGGGGAAAGCAAACTTTGCTGTTTTTGCCCCAGCAGTTTAAGGCTTTATTAAAAGGGCAAAATAGTCCACCAGGCCTGCACTTCCTAGCAAGGCTTTTCTGATCTTATGCCTGCTCTTAGTCTTTCTCTTTTCCTTTTTTTTTTTTTCTTTTTCTTTGAAGAGAGTTTTTGTTACAGGGCGTATGCACTCCCCAGAAAGACAGAGAGAGACAGAGACAGAAAGTGAGAAATCACCACCCAGGGGAGATGGCCCACTGCAATCCCTTCTCCTCCGTTCTCTCAGGATCTTGGGCACGTATGCACATGCACCTGGCGTGAGTTCAAGCTGCTGGGTCCGGGACTCAAACCATGGTTGACTACGTGGGAGTGCAGTGACAATCATTATGCCATCTGCTGGTCCTCCCTTAGTCTTTCTTGTGAGCACCCACTGAAGTCCACAGGGAAGTCTGCAGGTAGATGCAAGTGAATGCAAACTTCCTTTGTGTGTGTGACTCCAGGTGTTCTGTACTGTCACAGTAGCCTGTGCTTGTCCTTTAGCAAGTCCTTAAAAATGTTAGTTGAATTCTTACACTCTTGTATGAAAGCCTCACCTTTCTTCCATTCCCTGTTCCAAATAAAATAATGTCAGCATCCTGGTTCTCCTAAGAACTTCCTGTCTATTCTTTTGGTTCAAATTACTTGTTCCTATGATCTTAACTATCTGGTATTTAAAGAAAAGTTGAAATTTTACAGGTTTATTTTATAGGTTATCCAATTTAGTTTTTTATTAATGTGAAAGTGAATCCTCAGCTTCATCCCAAGCAGAAGTAGATCCCCAAACCTTTTGTTTTCCAATGAATCACCAAAAACCTATCTCCAAGCTCTATTCATTTATTCATTCCCTGATCATTTCTGCCTAGAGAGATCTACAGACAGCTGAATCGTGACTGGAAAAATGAATTGGTCTGTAATGTAGTTATGCACTTGAAATAGGTAACTGAGTCACTTGTTTCCAGGGGCAATGCTAGTTGGTCCCCATTCCACTTCAATACCCAGCTTATTACATTAAGTTAATTACTGACTAGATGCTGTCTTGACAGTAATGCTGTTCCTTAATATGTGGACTAAATTAAATTCTACAGTCCACTCCACAATAAAAGCATTAGTCACCTTTCTTAAACTCTCAGCAAGATGCTGGTGACATTGTCAGCATTCTGTATTTATTATTTAATGACTTATAGCCATCTGATCCTGTATATTGTATAGCACCTGAAGTCTTTCTAAAACATTTCAGTGTTTATTTAACAAATACTGACTTATGGTTTAAGTTGAAAGAATTCCAGATAGCAATCAGAAGACTTGGTCTAGAGTTAGGACTTTCTAAAACTGTAAGTGAGCTTGGGTAAATCACTGAACCTTTGTTGTCTTCTTTTTTCTCACAAAAAGAAAAATATAGAGGTTGATCTATAACTGAAATTGCCACTTCAAAATACTGTGAACCAAACATACAGTGAATTATTCGACTTATTATATGAGGATTCATTTAAACACTTTTCCAAAAGCTCCACCAGGGGGCAGCTCTTCCACACTGTTTAACATCTGAAGAGTTCTGAGCACCTGAGTTTATTTTAAAATCACTTTTTTACACAGTGTTTTTATTTCTTTTGATGATAAAATTAAAATAAAAATATAGTACCACCTCTGAAAATTCCAACATTACAAATAAAATCTCTTTCACTTAGTAGCACTTCTAATCCTAATCCTCAATCCCTATTAGGCTGGTGTGTATTTTATTTATTATGAAATTGTGTTTCTGTAACTTTAAAAACGTGACTTCTGGGGTGTGATGGCTGTGTCACTGGACTCCCATGTAGTCGACCACGGTTCGAGTCCCAGACCCAGTGACTTAAATTCAAGCCGGGCATGTGTGCCCAAGATCCTGCCTGAGAGGATAACAGAGGAGGAGGTATTGTGGTGTGGCCATCCCCCCTGGGGGGTAATTTCTCGCTTTCTGTCTCTCTGTCTCTCTCTGTCTTTCTGGTGGGTGCACATGCCCTATAGCAAAAACCTCTCAAAAAAAAAAAAAGACTTCTGTAACTTTCTTATTTATTTATTTACACATTTTTCTACAAACATTCGTTTTACATATCAAAAAATTCTTGCTCATACTTCATAGTTCTTGACAGTAAACAACTTTCAAAGTAAGTAACTTTCTTAATCCATATATAATGTGGACTTTTTTCTGTTAATATACATAGATGAATGTTAATCATTCTATTTAAAAATGCATGTGTTAAATTTTATGTATTTCTTAATGACATTTAACTGTTAATATACATAGATTAACATTAATCATTCTATTTTAAAATGCATGTATTAAATTTTATGTATTTCTTAATGACATTTAAATTATTTTCTATTTTTTCCAGTATTTAAATAATACATTGAATATTTCAGTAATGCATTTTGAAAAAGATGAAGAGCCTCCCAAAATTTCATGGTAATTAAGATTTTATTTTTATTAATTTGTTTGCTAGAGAATACATGCTCTCACCAGAGGGACAAAGAAGGGGGAAAGCAAGAAAGCAACTCAGTGGGCAATGGTCATGCTACAGTCCCTTCTCTTTCATCTTTCCCTTCCTTTCTGGACTTTGGGCACACGTGTACACATGGCCAGTGAGTTTCTCAAGTCACTGAGTCTGGGACTTGTGCCTATGTAGTTAGCTATATGGGATCCAGCTGCCTTAACCACCAGTCTACAGAGCCAGTCTGGTAATTAAAATTTTAAAGCAAATTAATTAAGGCAAATTAGGAATGTGTTACTAATTTTACTCGCTACAAAAATATATTACGTCAATCCACAGAAAATGGACTAGAAGAAAAATTGCTTGGCAGCCTTACTTGGAAGCAGTTAGGTTCACTCCATTCCATGTTGTAAGTTGTTCTGGTGGGCCAGCAGGTGGCATGGTGGTTAAGGTCATGAACTCTCGCATTGCCAACCACAGTTCGAGTCCCAGGCCCAGTGGTTTGAAAATCATGCCAGGTGCACATGCATGTGCATGCCCAAAATCCTGAGAGGAGAATGATGGAGAAAGGATTGCAATGTGGCCATCACTTGGAGGGTGATTTCTCACTTTTCCTCTGTGTGCCTCTCTCTGACAAGCACACAGGCCCTCTAGCACAAACCTGGGGGGTGGGGAGAATTCTAGTATACCATTCTTGTTAGGGTAGTTTAGCAATTATGCTTTTGATTTACACAAACTGACACCTAAGTGACAAATGGCCCAGTTAATGCAGAGAACAGAAACAAGAAAGGAATGGTCAAATAATGGCATCCCAGAGAAGCTAGACTCTGTGTCTTGGTTATCTCTGCATCCTCTACAATGTTAAGAAACTACTTGTGGGGAATGAGCCATTTGTATTTTATGTGTATAAGAAAAGTTTAATATAAACATGCCTGAATTTTTATTTATTTATTTATTTATTTATTTATTTATTTATTTTTGCTACAGGGCATATGCAATCGCTGGAGAGAGAGAGGGAAAGTGAGAAATCACACCCAGCCCCCAGGAGGATGGCCAAACTGCAGTCTCTTCTCCATTCTCTGCTCAGGATTTTGGGCACATATACACATGCACCTGGTGTATTTCCCAAGCCACCACATATAGAACTTAGACCGCATACTTGGCCATGTGATATCCATGTCTTACCACCACACCACCTGGCTAGCCCAACATGTCAGAAATATTAATGTAAAATGAGTTTTACCTGTAGCACATGTTTCTGAACAAAGAGTAGAATCTATTTGGGACTTTCTTAAGATTTGGAATCTGATTGGGCTTAAAAGGGATGTTTGAGACTGATACAAGATAAGAGACATGATATCCAGTTTTTTAATTTAAATGTATTTATTTACATTCATTCACTGTACATCATTACAGCATACAAAATGAGATTTTCCATCCAGAGTACACTGTATATTGTCTCAATCAAGCACATCAACAAACATGTTATTGTCAACAAATAATTTTCCATTTCTTGTTTCCTGTATGTTTTGCTTTTTTTCTTCCCCCCATCCTTGATTCCCTATCTCTTACCCTCTGCCATTTCCCTCTCTCTTCCCACACTGTCTCTGGTATCCATGTTTACTTTCTATACTGTTTCCTCCCCACATTTTATTGAATTACTGAAGATCTTAATTAATTTAAATATTTTCATAGCAAACACAGCTGATATATACATTTCCATGAACACAAGTCTAACTTTAGGCATCCTATAAAGTAGCACCTAGCTGGAGCTATATATCTTACTGCAGTCATTGAATAGATTATTTTTTTCTGAAACTTTTTTTTTGTTAAGCATCATTACAACATACAAAATGATTTCCCATCCAGAATATACTGCATAGTGACTTAATCATGCATATTATTATAAAAAATTTTCCATTTCTAGTTCCTAGAATTTTTTTTCACTCCTCTTTCTGACCCTCTGTCCTTTCCCAACCTCTTCTCACCCTATCTCTGGTGTCTATAGTTGTCTTCCATTTCTTTCCCCCCTACATTGTATTGATCACACAATTTTTTAAAATAGTCTAACTACTTTCAGTGGCAAGTTCACTTGGTACTATTAAGAAAACCAGTTTTTTTAACTTAAATCAAAGAAATGCCAAGGAACTTTGCTTAAAAACAGGAAACAGGTTAGGATTCTGTTCAAATGGTAGGTGCATGAACCTACCAGTCTCATGTACTTTATCTTCTGTTCTGGCTTAATTTTCCTGATTAAATTCTGGGATATAATATTCAACTCCAGACTTGTCCCTATGATTAAGTTGGCCACTTTCTTAGTTTTTGGACTCTTATTTCTGTGTGTCTGTGTTTAATTTT
>NW_006160045.1:1631004-1633368 GCF_000334495.1 Tupaia belangeri chinensis
GTATATTATTCTCAAATTTTGGGGCCATTTTCTCAGTCTTTATGGTGGATTTTTCTAGGCCTGCAATTTTCTCTTCTATGTCTAAGATTCTATTTTCTGTATGATCTAGTCTGCTTTGAATACTTTCAAGGGAGATTTTGACTTTCTGTATTATAGACTTCATTTCTAACAGTTCCGTTTGATTCTTTTGTAAAGCATGTAATTCCTCCTTTAGATCTTGCAAGAATTTCCTCACCTCCTGGAACTCGTCAACTTCTTTCTCCTTTCTCTTTAGCAGTTCATTGTCTCTCTTCTCTTCCATCTCTATTGGCTTCACCATTAATGAATGCTCTAAATTCTTTATCAGACATTTCCATTATTTTCATTGAACTGCTTGTGGATGAAGAGGAGTTATTCTTTTCCTTTGGAAGAGAGGTATTATCTTGTTTTCCCATATTTCTTGTGGTCCTGCGGTTATTTCTTGTCATCTGATGGATGGTGTGTTTCTTTCTAATTCTTGAAGTTCAATCACACTAACTTGTTTGCTGGAGGCTGAATTATCAGTAGAAAATCTTCATTTCTCTTGTACCCTGAACTGACTAGTTCGCAGAAGCCATGAGGAATCTTCTTCTAAAGGCCTCGCCTCTCCTGCCACGCTAGCTTGTTTGCTGGAGGCTGAATTATCAGTAGAAAATCTTCATTTCTCTTCTACCCTGAACTGACTAGTTCACAGGATCCATGAGGAATCTTCAATATCCAGTTTTTGTAGGGACTTTTATGTGATCAAAACTTAAATAGGGAAATGTACAAATATGTTTGCAGAAGAGTAAGGAAACTAGCTGAACCAGATGAGAGCTTATACTGGAGAGAGTAAGAAATTCAGGTAAGGATTAAGATTAAGAAAGGTATTAAATGGAATTTAGATTCAATTACTTGATGGTAGAGATTCCATAAAAAAAAAATATTTTTCAGACATTTTTGCTATAGGGAGTGTACACTTGCCAGACAGACAGAGAGACAGAGAGACAAAAAGCGAGAAATCACCCTCCAAGGGGAATGGCCACGCCGCAATCCCCTCTCCTCCATTCTCCTCTTGGGATCTTGGGCATGCACACACACGTGCCCGGCGTGAGTTTAAGCCACTGGGTCCGGGACTCGAACCATGGTCGACTATGTGGGAGTCCAGCAGCATAGCTATTATGCTAACTGTTGGTTCCAGATCCTTAAAAAATTTTTAAATGACCAATTTCTCTTTCTATCTTCCATTTTATTATTATTTTCTTTAGTTGCCAGAGGGCCTGTGTGCTCACCAGAGAGAGACAGAGAAAGAGGGAGAGAGAGAAAGCATCCCCAACCAGATGTAGTCACATCACAATCTCTTTTTCTCCATTTTTCCATCCTGTCAAGATTTGGGGCACACATACATACTTCCCTGGTATGTATTCCAAGTCTTTGGGGTAGGGATTCCAACCACATGGTCAGCCATGTGGGATCTGACTCACTTAACCACTAGGCTATGGGATTGCCCCTCTCCCCATGTTTGCTGTTAACTCAGAAGTTTCTTGAGCATAGGTGGGGAAGGGTAGAGGGGGTATGATGAGGAATTAGTAGCTGGAGTATAGTTTCAGTCTGAGCATATCCACTCCCAACCCCCAATTAACTATCAGTCTGCCCCCCCTCTCCCTTAAACTCCAAGGTCCATAAAGACAGGCCAGTCAGTGTGATGACTTTTTTGTTTTCCATTGAATCCTCAGCACCTACGACAGTCTTGTCACAGAATATGTTAAGTATTTACACATCTTTTCGAGTGGGTGAACTAATAAGCAACATCAAAATAACTAGCTCCATTTTTACAGTAGGGAAACACAAACTCAGAGAAGTACTACTGTGAGTGCCAGCCTTCAGGATGGCCCCAGTGACCCGTCGTCTCCTGGCACTGACAGCCTTGCATAGTGCTCTCCCATACTGAATGGAGCTCGCTTATCTAAATAGTGGGGTATTGCAGTAATGACCATGTATGACCTCTGCGGCTAGGTCATAAAGACTCCTGAATGGAGCTCACTTATCTAAATAGTGGGTATTGCAGTAATGACCGTGTATGACCTCTGCGGCTAGGTCATAAAGACTTTATGGCTTCTAGTTGTTCTCTTTCTAGGATTAGTTGCTTTAGGGGAAGCCATTGCCATGTCATGAGGACACTCAAGCAGCCTTTGTTTTATTTATTTATTCTTTTCATTTTAGCAGGTTTTTTTTTGGTTTTTTTTGAGAGGTTTTTGCTATAGGGCTCGTGCGCTCACCAGAAAGACAGAGAGAGACAGAGAGACAGAAAGCGAGAAATCACCCCCCAGGGGGGATGGCCATGCCGCAATCCCTTCTCCTCCATTC
>NW_006160045.1:1633586-1644121 GCF_000334495.1 Tupaia belangeri chinensis
CGGGAGCCTCATCTGCAGCGTAGGGGCAGATGAACCTGCACCAGCAGCTGGGGCTGCACCTGCTGGAAGTCCAGCCCCCACAGCTGCTGCAGCCCCAGCTGAAGAGAAGAAAGTAGGAGCACAGAAAGAAAAATCTGAAGAATCGAATGATGACATGGGCTTCGATCTTTTTGACTAAATCTCTTTTGTAATGTATTCAATAAAAAGCTGAACTCTTTGCTAAAAACAAACAAACAAACAAACAAACAAAAAAACGCCAAACCAACGAATGGATGGCACTGGATTTCACCACCAGCAACCCTTGCAAAACCTCTCAAGCAGCTTTTCTGAAAAAAGGGCTAAGTTCATGGTCAGTGATAATGCATTACTTAAGAGAAGCTGAATCCCACATGGTGACTACAGTTTGAATCCCCAGCCCAGTCTTCCTGAAACATACCAGGACCATGTGCAAGTTCCCTACATCTGATGGAATGGGGGAATAGAAGAAGGGGCTTATGGTGTGACCAGACGGTGAGGAGGGTGCTCATCTCATCTCTCTCTCTCTCTCTTCATTCTCACATGCACACATACATGCTCTATCATAAACTAAGAAAAAAAAATAGGTCCCTCATTTTTAGCAGTTTTTAATAAGATCTGTATATAAGATTATTTTACTCCTGCATCTTCTCAATTGTTTTTTCCTTATATTTGCCCTTTTCCTTTCCTACTTGGAGAGACTTGGCTTTCTGTTGAAGGATCTTTTTGTGGTCTTTGTTCAGTTTCAGTCTAGTGATAACCACCTTGCTGGGGGGAATGCCCACATGAACAGTTGTGCCACTAGCCTTTTCCCACTGCACCCGCTCAGTATAGATGACGTATTTCTTCCTGTAAACTTGGACTGCTTTGCCAATTTCCTGACCTTCATAGTGTCCTCGCACAACCTGAACTCCATTATTCTTTCGGATGGGCATAGATCGCACATTGTACTTCTGCATCAGCTCTTTGGAAAGGGGGGAATTCATAATCTTCCTGCGGATGTGGGAAGGTGCACTGAAATGGCTTTTATGGTTCTTATTTTGGTCAGAAGTCACAAAAGGATTGTACTTCATTTGGGCTCAGGGGCCTAAGGGTCAAAAGCCACCAAACTGCCCTTTGCTCCGCTGCCGCCAAGGTGCTCAGTTCTTCCAAGGAAGCTAAGGCCACGTTGGGGTGAGGCCCTCACTTCATCCGGCGACTGGCACCGTGTCTGGAAGTACCCACTCCGCGCCTGTCCTCACCATGGCTTCCGTTTCCAAGCTCACCTGCATCTACTCAGCCTTCATCCTTCACGACGACGAGGATAAGATCAATGCCCTCACTAAAGCAGCTAGTGTAAATGTGGAACCTTTCCAGCCTGGCTTGTTTGCGAAGGCCCTGGCCAATGTCAACATCGGGAGCCTCATCTGCAGCATAGGGGCAGATGAACCTGCACCAGCAGCTGGGGCTGCACCTGCTAGAGGTCCAGCCCCCACAGCTGCTGCAGCCCCAGCTGAAGAGAAGAAAGTAGGAGCACAGAAAGAAAAATCTGAAGAATCGAATGATGACATAGGCTTCGATCTTTTTGACTAAATCTCTTTTGTAATGTATTCAATAAAAAGCTGAACTCTTTGCTAAAAAACAAAAAACGAACAAACAAACAAAAAAACGCCAAACCAACGAATGGATGGCACTGGATTTCACCACCAGCAACCCTTGCAAAACCTCTCAAGCAGCTTTTCTGAAAAAAGGGCTAAGTTCATGGTCAGTGATAATGCATTACTTAAGAGAAGCTGAATCCCACATGGTGACTACAGTTTGAATCCCCAGCCCAGTCTTCCTGAAACATACCAGGACCATGTGCAAGTTCCCTACATCTGATGGAATGGGGGAATAGAGGAAGGGGCTTATGGTGTGACCAGACAGTGAGGAAGGTGCTCATCTCTCTCTGTCTCTCTCTCTTCATTCTCACATGCACACACACATGCTCTATCATAAACTAAGAAAAAAAAAATTAACATCCAAATGGCTGGGACCAGCAGGTGGTATGATAGTTAAAGTGCTGGATTCCTACATGGCCAACTGTAGTCCAAGTCCTGGACCCAGGAGTTTGGAAATCATGCCATGTACATGTGCATGCCTGCCCCAACTCCTAAGAGGGAATGGAGGAGAAGGGATTGTGACATGGTCATCTTGTGGGTGATTTCTTACTTTCCCTTTCTCTGGCAAGACCATGCATCCTGTGGCAAAAACAAAATCCAAATGGCAATGAACTAAGGACTCCTACCAAAAGCCAGTGTTGACTTTCCAGTCAGGTGAGGGAGCCATCTTAGAAGCAGATCCTCCAACTCCACTCAATCACCTGGGTGAATATAGCCCAATGAACATCCTTTTTTTTTTTTTTTTTTTTTTTTTTTTTTTTTTTTTTGAGAAGTTTTTGCTACAGGGTGAGTATGCTCACCAGAAAGACAGAGAGAGACAGAAAGTGAGAAATCAACCCACAAGGGGGATGGCCATGCCTCAATCCCTTCTCCTTCATTCTCCTCTTAGGATCTTGTGCATGCATGCACACGTTCTTGGTGTGAGTTCAAGCCACCGGTTCTGGGACTTAAACCGTGGTTCACTACATGGGAGTCAAGTGACATAGCCATTACACCAACTGTTGGTCCCCCTGCCCAATGAACATCTTCATTGTAGTCCTATGAGGATACCAGGCCAGAGCAGCCATTCGGCTAAGCTACTCCTGAAATCTCAACCCACGTAAACTGTGAGATAGTGAATTTGTTGTTTGAAGCCACTAACTTTTAGGGTAATTGGTTATATAGCAATATAACTAACAGTTTGTTATGCAGCAATATAACTAACAACTCCCAAATGTCCTATAACTAAGAAGTAAGTGCCTATGGAAATCTCAAATGGCTGGGGTCAGGCTGAGAAAATTCCCAAGATGCCAGACTTTTAGGTCATAGTGGTTAAGTGGTGTTGCATCCTCTTTCTGGCTGCAAAGACCCTAAAAATGGAGATTTCTTAGAAGGCCATGAGACCAAAGACAAGGTATCTTCAGGAGTACCTTACAATAAATGCAAAAGATGTAGAAGCAAGAATTTGCTCAGGATCTTAGAAAAATGGCCTTGGAAGTGCCATTGTGACTCCTACCTTCTCTCATCCAGTTTCCAAATTGGGTCTCATAAGCCCATGTTAGGCTCATTGTCCCCTTCCTACTTCCCTGTGTCTAAGGGATACCCGCTGTCAGAACTTCTTTTTCCATCTGTATGGAAAAGCACACTTGCAAAGTTGACTCGTGGAAAGAGATGTGAGATTGTGACTGGTTTGTGGGCACAGTGAGGCAGGGCCTTAAATCTTCTCCCCTGACACCCTAAAGGAGCTGAAGGCAGTCTGCTTACCTTCGTTCTGGGATGCCATGGTTTGCTTTCTAAAAAGGCTATCTGTGATGGCATTTGGGGAACTGGGAATACATAATCTTCACATTTGCAGGGATAGAGGGAAAATTCTCCATTTTGATCTGAGCTTTGAAGAGGCCTAGGATGGCAGGAACAGACATTCATTTTAGAATTGCTGGAATGAGGAGACTGCTTAGTGGAATGTCTTAGAATATATTTCTCCTAAGATGACAGTATTTTCCACCAGCAAGATTTTTATTTAAAATTCAAGAGTGAAATACAATTTTCAAAATAGAATGAATATGGTTAAATCCCACGAGCTTCTCAATACAGAGCATATTAGTTTGTTTCTCTGAGTTTCAGTTCTCTTTTTCAGAAGAAATAACTGAGAAAATACATGTAGTGACTAGCACAGCATCAAACACACTTAACAAGTATGCTTTCTCTGGATTTCTATGAAAGATAAAAATGATGAAATTGCTGATTTGATGAGTCACATTGATTGTGTAGCCCAACCTTATCTTGTTCACAGACACTGGGGAATCTAATTCTCAGGCTTTTTATCAGCAAAATAGTGAAAATAATCATTTCCACTTATTTAGTGGAATGTTCCAGACACTGCCCTCACTCTTTTTTTATATGTATTAACTAAATCATTCAGTTGTCATAGCCCTACAAGTATGTATTATTTTATTTTATTTTTTTGTTTATGTCTTTCATGAAAGAAAGCTACAGAGAAAGAGATAGAGACAGAGAGACAGGCATCCCCAACAGGGTCTGTCATGCTGCACTCTGCCACCAGTCTTCAGCCAGTCTAGTGCACAGGTGTACACACATGTGCCTGGCATGTTCAAGGAGGTCCTGGTATGAAACTAAGGACATTTCTCAAGTGTGTCCAGTCATGTTACCACTACATCACCATCTGGACCCAGATAATACTATCTCATGCATGAAGTAACTGAGGCGGTGAGAGGAGTGAATAAATTGGCTCAAGATCACACATCTAGAAATTGGTAATAGACCCAGAATTCAAGCCCAAATGGTCTATCTCCCACATTCTTCTTTTGTGGAATGTTAAAATGTAAAACCAACAAAGAACACCGTTGTTGCTTATAAAATAGCAATCATTATAGTAGAAAAAAGTCAGTGCCCCCTAACATAGGTATGGTTATCTAACTTAATGTTCATCGATGGGAGTTAAGTAAACATTCAGTAGGTGTCATATTAAATACTTTATGTTTGAGACAGAGCAATGTGTTGTCCCCACCTGTTTTCTCATCTGAACTTCTAGAAACAAAGGACTCTGATGATACTACTGCAAGTTGAAGCAGTCCCACTACCTGAATATCTTCTGGAGAAGAGCCAAACAGGAAAGCCTCTTGACGTGCATCAAACTATGATGTGGGTGAGACTAAAGCTTTTTTATGCTTAGCTATTGAATTTTGGAGGTGTATTTCTTACTTCAACATAACCTAGCCCAGCCTAATAGTCATTAATGGTCTTAACTACTTTTTTCGTCAAATAAAATACAGATAGCCATAGAAGGACAATCTCATGAAGTTTATATTACATAGAATTCTCTCTTTTTGAGCAACGAAAAATACATTACAAGATCCCAGAGCTCAAGGTATTGATTACTGAGTGGAGAAGAGAATAAGAGGCCAAGAAAGGAAAGAGAAAAGGGTCCTAAGGCAATCATGTTCTCACGGAAGATTCACCAGAATCCTTCCTAGACCTCAGCGCCCAAGCAAACTGGCTAAGCCTGAACTCAGGGCACTGCCCCAACTCATTCCCCCGAGCCTGGGCAAAGTCCAGGAAGACATCACTCAGATTGGGGTGGCCTAGGATAACTCTTCTGATTACTGAGGCCAAGTTTGTTCTCTCCCCTCTGGACTCAAGAACTCCGATTGGTCTCAGCCATCATTGTCCTGACATCCTAGGCAGGGGGAAAGCCAGACTGTAAAAACAAAAGATGTATAGAGGTAGGGGAAAAGCATCAACATGCTACTTTTCCTCTGTCCCTCAACAAGCCTGGGGATGGTAGGCCACTTTCCTTACTGAAGACTCTTCAGATAGCAACTGACTCAGCATGGAATGGTACAAGGAAAGGCCCCAAGGAAAAGACCTCTGAAGGCCATGGCACCTCCAGTAGAGTGGAGAAAATGCTAACAGTTCTGTTTACTCTCAGGATGGGGATGGGTCTGAGTCGTGTGGCGGGACCACTGTGTTCCTGGTTCTGAGGTGAGGAAATGGTCCGTGTCAATAGCAATATAGTTTTCCAGTTGGAGAAGTTGAATCACTGAAGCCATAAAAAATAAAAGAAGGAACCAGCAGTTAGCGTAATGGCTATGTATCCTGACTCCAACTTCAACGTCTTCCGTAGTCGACTACGGTTCGCGTACTGGACCCGGTGGCTTAAAACTCACGCTGGGTGCGTGTGCGTGCAGGCCCAAGATCCCAAGAAGAGAATGGAGGAGAAGGGATTGCGGCGTAACGATCCCCCGTGGGGGGTGATTTCTCGCCTTCTGTCTCTCTATCTCTCTCTCTCTCTGGTGAGCGCACGCTCCCTATAGTGAAAACCTCTCCAAAAAAATAAATAAAATAAAATAAAATAAAATAAAATAAGCTCAAATGGGTCTAATTGTCTATTTGATCCGAGGCAGGTGAATTCATTTCTATGGGCTTCAATTTCCATCATCTATTAAATGCAAACTTAGTTATAATAGTAACTGTCCTCCCACATTCCTGGAAGTGCAGAAATATAACAAAATATGTCCAAAAATTGTAGAGTATGCTACCAGTTTAATATACAATTAGGATTTTTTTTAAGAATTATTTTATTTAACTTTATTTATTTATTTATTTTATAGAGGGCCAGAGAGAGAGAGAGAAAGTGAGACAGCAAACTGCCAGGTCCGGGACTTAAACTGCAGTCGGCCATGTGGGAGTCCACCACCCTTAACCACCACACTACCTGCCAGCCTTCACACTTAGGTTTTTAACTGCAGCTTCACCTCTTTTTTATCTAGATAAATTATTCAGCCTTTCTGACTCTACTTCTTACTATGAAAGATTACAGCATATTACAGGGTCAGATGACTTGATCCTCTATCTGATTCATGTGGTGTTATTAAAATATCTTACCTGAAGCTAATTCTATTTAGAACGCCTTAGCTAAGGTTTATGGACCATGCTATATTGAGGAACATGGTAAACCTTAATTTCTATCCTTTTTAAAATTTATTTAATGCTAGAAGGTGTTTGTGTGTGCTAAAGAGAGGGAGAGGGAGAGAGAGAGAGAGAAAGCTAGCTCTCTACAATGGGGCCTGGTCACAAGGCAATCCCCTTTCTTCCATTCCTCCTTCCTATTTTGGCTCTTCAGCATGAGTGCACATGAGCTTGGTGTGTTTTTTAAGCTTCTGGGGCTGGGAGTCAGACCAAGGTCAACTACGTGTGATCCAGCTCCCTCTATACAGCAGCTAGCCTCTATCCTACAGGGCAGGCAACTCAGTTTCTTAGTAAAGGCAAGTTCTTAACTGATAATGAGCAAAGTGACATTCTCTGATCATCAGGCAGGTTTCTATTTATTTCTATTCTCAGAATTTATCTTCTGCTTCCCAGGGAGAAAAAGTGGAGTGAAAGAGAGGGTTAGGGAGACTCGATGTCATCCAACCCTACATAAGGGCCTCATTTAGGCTCCTACAAGCAGGTTGCAAGCAGTAGGAAGAATGAGTTAGGTCCTTAGTTGTGGGAGGTTTTTGTTTTTTGTGGTTTGTGTGGTTTTTTTTGTTTGTTTGTTTGTTTGTTTGTTTCCTTTTTAAAGAGAGAAGCAGACAGAACTGTTGAGTAAAATCCCTCACATGGAAAATCTCCAGCCTCAGAGCTTTCAAGCAGAGGAAAAGCTTAGGTAAAGTTCTCAGCATAGCTTCTGGTTTACTTGAGAAAGAGAGGGGAGGATGCAGCCTTCTCACTGTCTATTCTTTTGTATTTAAAATGTTCATTGAAGCTAGACAAGATGTTGTTGGAATCTCGGCACAGTTCCCAAACAAGATCTCAGTAAGACTTCATTGTACTTGTTTAGGGGCCTGCAGTCTTGTTCTTGAAGAACAAAGACCAGCTAATGGCCTCTTTCTGTCTGTTACATGTTCCTAAGTAATAGCAAACTCTGAGAAGACTCTTAAGGACTCTTATCACCTGTTGGCAGGTCATAGTGGAGCACTACCAGGGAGAGTTTCCTGCCTCTCCTAGATAAGACCAAATTTCTGGTCCTACAGGAGCTAACCATGTCCCAGTTCCTCAGTGTCATCTGATAGGTGACATACTCTGTGTGTGAGCATGCACACATGGGCTATGCTGTGCATACCTAGGATCAGGCAGAGGGAGAATAGGAAGAATTTATATTTCACCTTTTTCCTTCCATTATGTCTTTAAAAAGGGCCAGCAGGCCTTGGGGCCAGTAGGTGGCATGGTGGTTAAGATGGCTGGATCCTACATGAGAACTGGACAGTTAAGAGTCCCAGACCCAGCAGCTTGAAAAACATACTGAGTGATGTGTGTGCTTGCCTGAAATCTTAAAAGAATGGGGTAGAAGGGATTACAGCATGACCATCCCCAATAGGGGGTACTTTCTCACTTCTCTCTTTCTCTCTCTCGTGAGTGCATGCACCCTCTGACAAATTTAAAAACAAACAAACAAACAAACAAACAAAAAGGAACCAGCAGTCAGCGTAATGGCTATGTCGCTGGACTCCCACGTAGTTGACTGCAGTTTGCGTCCTGGACCTGGTGGCTTAAAACTCACGCCGGGCGCGTGTGCGTGCATGCCCAAGATCCCGAGAGGAGAAGGGAGGAGAAGGGATTGCGGCGTAACCATCCCCCCTGGGGGTGATTTCTCGCTTTCTGTCTCTATGTCTCTCTCTGTCTGTCTGGCGAGCGCACACGCCCTATAGCGAAAACCTCTCCAAAAATAAATAAATAAATAAATAAATAAATAAATGAAAAAAATAAAAACAAACAAACAGCAAAGGATGACCTCATGTATAACTTATTTTAAACAGGTAGGAAATAACTTACTATTACCCTAAAGAAAGTGACAGTTCCCCATGTTGATGTAACAAGTTTATGCCTTTATTTCAACATTTTATTGATGTTGTATTTTATTTATTTTTTATTCCTGTTTTTAAATTGATGCATAATAATTATCCCTAATTTGGGGGTATCATGTAATACTTCAATATAGTATACAGTGTGTAATCATAAATTTAGAGTATCATATCCATTGCTTCAAACATATCTCATTTCTTTGTAGCAAGAATATTAAAAATTCTTTTTTTTTCCTTTTTAATCTGCCAGAGGGCACATGTACCTGCTAGGGAGAGAGAGAGAAGAGAGAGAGAGAGAGGGAAAACAAGAAACCAACTCCCCCCCACACCCATGGTGCAGGTCATGCTGCCATCCCTTCTCCATTTCTCCCTCCTTTCAGGATTTTGGGCATGCACACATACATGCTTGATGTGTTTCTCAAGTTGCCATTCTGGGACTCAAACTGTGCAGTCAGCCACATGGGATCCAGCTCACATAACCCCTAGGACTGAGCTAGCCCCTTGAAACCCTTTCTCTCTATTTTGAAATACGCAAGATGTGAATGTTAACTATATTCACCCTACTATGCAATAGAACACTACAACTTGTTCCTCCTACCTGTAACCTTGTACCTTTGACCAATCTCTCTCCAGGCCCCGTTCCCAGCTATCCTTCCCTGCTCTGGTAACTACCATTCTGCTCTCTGCTTCTGTAAAATCAACTGTTTCTAAGATTCCATAATGAATGAGGTCATGAGTATTTGTCTTTCTGGACCTGGCTTTTTCCCCTTAACATAGTGATCTTAAGATTTGTCCATATTGCCACAAATGACAGGAATATTTATTTTAGAGAGAGATTTTTGCTATAGGGTATGTGTGCTTGTTGGAGAGTCAGAGAGAGACAGAGAGACAGAAAGTGAGAAATCACCCCCCTCCCAGGGGGGGAATGGCCATGCCACAATCTCTTCTCCTCCATTCTCCTCTCAGGATTTTGGGCATGCACACACATGTGCCTGGCCTGAGGTTTAAGCTGCCTGGTCCAGAACTCAAGCCATGGTTGACTTCATGGGAGTCCAGTGATATAACCATTAGACCATCTGCTGGTCCTTATTTTGTAGTTTTTTAAATGGCTAAATAATATCCCATTGTGTAATATATACATATATACTATATATATTTATTTCTTTAAACCTATTTATCTGTTGATGAACATCTTTCAAAATTTTCAGATTTCTTAGAAACTCATCCAATGAGCCCTCTGTTTTCAGGTATTGTTATTTTTACATTTATGTATGTATGTATGTATGTATGTATGTATTTATTTATTTATTTATTTTTAGAGAATTTTTTTACTATAGAGTATATTTTTGTGTACATAGCCAAAATCCCAACAAGATGGAAAAATAGAGGAGACGGTATCGTGGTATGACCACTCCCAGGGGGGTTGCTTTTTCTCTCTCTCGCTCTGTCTCTCCATCTCCCTCTGGTGAGTGCATGTGTCCTCTAGCAATTAAAGACATTTTAAAATAACCTTAAAAAAATAAGTCCAATGACAGCATATTGCCTCTAAGTAGTTCTTTTCCCCGATGGCAGAGATACGATTTTCTGTATAGAAATGTTCATTCCACCTGATAGAATCACCAAGCAGAGAAAACAGGCCTAACCTGTGTCCATCTTCCTCCTACTCAGGACAAGGAAAGGCAAAGCAAAGCAAATGTTGCAGACTTTGCAAGTAAAGCTTAACGGATTAAAGTTGTCACCTGCCAGCTAGACTCAATAAAAGTGACTTACAATGAAAAGAACCGGTAGGGACTCAATAAATAAACATGGCTGGTAAGTCTCCCTGAGCTAGAAACAACCTCATGAAAGTTTGGCTGATGGATACAGCTTCTTCAGAGCATTTATTTTTATCTTTTTTCCAGAACACTCTATATTCTCCTCATACCTCATAAAGGTTGGGTTAATCTGGTAGAAAATAGAGGCAACTAAAGGAAAACCACAGTCAGGCTTAGATGTGCTAAAGTATATGAAAATAGAGCCCAAGCCTGAAGAATCAGCA
>NW_006160045.1:1644131-1655050 GCF_000334495.1 Tupaia belangeri chinensis
AAAACAGCATAATAGTGACCTCAGCCTTGTTTGATGTGCAAACATAAAGGAAACTTAAATGATCACTTATGATAAATGCTTATGTTAGACAGAAATACAACTTAACCCTGGCCATCATAAGCAGTCAACTGATCTGATTATGTGTCTAGGGACTTTCCAACAGGTACTTTGAAAAGGACAATTTTGTCATTGAAAGCCAATCAAATCATTTTTTTGCTTCTTCATTTTTCTAGTAAATACTTACCTCTGACAGTTTGTCTTTGGGTATAGATATCATTCAATTCATGAATTGCTTCCTACTCAAATAAACTCTCTTTAAATTTTTACCGTACCTTAGATTTTAATTTTTATTTATTTATTTATTTATTTATATTTTTGCTATAGGGTGCGCGTGCTTGCTGGAGAGAAAGAGCAAGACCCAGAGACAGGAAGGAAAAAACACCCCCTGGGGGCATGACCACACCACAATCCCTTCTCCTCCATTTTGCTCTTGGAATTTTGGGCACACGCACACATGCGCACACATGCGCACACATGCGCCCAGCGTGAGTTTTAAGCTGCTGAGTCCAGGGCTTGAACTGCAGCCAACTACGTGGGAGTCCAATGATGTAACCATTACACCATCTGCTGTCACCCTCAGATTTTTCTCTTAACAGACTTTTTTTTTTTTTTTTTTTTAATTTTACCAGTGGATGCATGCACTTACTAGAAAGAGAGTGGGAGAAAAAGAAAGCTCTCCCAGTGGGGTGTGGTCATACCATAATCCCCTCCTTCATCTCTCATCCTGTCAGGACCACCATGCACACACACATGCACGTATGCACACACACATACACACACAGCAGTTTTCTCAAGCCACTGGAGTCAGGATTTGAACTGCAGTTTATCTAGCTCATAACCAGTAGGCTACCGGATCAGCCCCAGATCCTAGTTTTGTCAGATTCAGTATACAGTAGAGGTTCTACTGATTTCACAAAAAAGTGAGTTCTGACCCAGTTTCCTCCATTTTTCTAGACAAGTATGCCTCTAAATTTCATGCATTTCCCATTCTCCAACCAAGCATTATGAATTTTCACATTAATTCTTTAGAAATGTTTATATTAAGCACTCATTGTATAGCAGGCACTATGCTGGGCTGTGCACATAAATGCGTTCCAAGCCCCAAAGTTTTTACTTTTGGACGGACCAGTCTTAATAAAACAAAAGCCCGGGTGAAGAAGAAAGGAAAGAAGGTACTGTTTCTGGACACTAGAGGTAATTGCAACAGCTCATCTTCAGCTCCACCCTTTCCCTTGCAGAGCTGCTGTTGGCTCACCATGGAGCAGAACGAAGACTAGAGCTTGGCTATTGGACTGTCCAGCATTAGTGTAGTTAACTACGTTCTGAAACTATTTCTCTTCTGTTCCACCATGTGAATTTAGCCCCCTGGTCCCTCACAGCTGGTCCTGCGAGTGCACTGGAAGTGCACTAAAGACACTAGCTGTGTGTAGAGAGTTGGTTGTTTAAGTGGTGAGTAAGTAAAGAGAAGATCAGACCTAACTTGCCATGCTGTTTCTTTTTCTTGGAGAGATTTTTTTTTGCTATAGGGTGCCTGCGCTCGCTAGAGAGACAGAAAGTGAGAGATCACTCACCAGGGGGATGACCACGCCATAGTCCCTTCTCCTCCATTCTTCTCTCAGGATCTTGGGTATGCACACACACATGCCCGGCATGAGTTTTTTTTTTTGTTTGTTTTTTGTTGTCCGTTTTTTTAGAGGTTTTTGCTATAGGGCGTGTGAGCTCACCAGACAGACAGAGAGAGACATAGAGACAGAAAGCGAGAAATCACCCCCCCAGGGGGGATGGTCACGCCGCCATCTCTTCTCCTCCATTCTCTTCTTGGGATCTTGGGCACGCACGCACACGTGCCCAGCATGAGTTTAAGCCACCGGGTCTGGGACGCGAACCACGGTCAACTATGTGGGAGTCCAGCGACATAGCTGTTACGCTAACTGCTGGTCCCGCGGCATGAGTTTTTAAGTAACAAGGTTCAGGACTTGAACCACGGTCAACGATGTAGGAGTCCAGTGATGTAATCATTACATCTGCTGGTCCATTGCCGTGCTGTTAAAATGATTCCAAACTACCCTCCTGAGAAGTACAACCAAGTGTGGCTACTCCTCTGTACCCTAAGCAACGGAGGGATCTTAGACTTCTCACAGGATTCCTTCTCAAATGTTTAAGTGATATGTCAGAACATATGACATTACGCATTCTCTTTGCCCCACATAAGGTATCCTTAACTTCAAATTCACAGAAAACAAAGGCTATTTGCTTAGCATTTTTCAGCTGTATTTTTTCTAGTTAATGAGATGGTCTTGCACTTTGAGCTCAACTCAGAGTTGTCAATACTTTAAATCCCTAAGAAAGTGTTAGTTTTTTGTTTTACTTGTTTTTTAGTTTTGCTATACAGTGCATGTCTCATGGGGGGAGGGGTGAGAAATCACTCTCTAGGGGGGATGGCCACATCACAATTCCTTCTTCTCCACTCTCCTCTTGGGACTTTGGGCACACACACACGTGCCCAAGCGGCTGGGTATGGGGCTCAAAAGCTGAAGCTGGCCATGTGGGATCCAGCACTTCAAACTCCATGCCATGCCACCTGCTGGCCCCAATTGCAGCCAGTTTTTTCTTTCTCTCTTTTTTTTTTAAACTTCAAGTTCTTTTTATTTATTTCTTTTCATTTGGCTTGTACAATAATTCTTGTTTGTAAAAGAACTTAAGTTTATTGAATAAAAAGCACAGTTTATGGGATTTTTTTTTAAATAAAAGACATTGCTAAAGGGGTATCACTCACTGAGTTAAATACAATTTTTTGATTAAAAAAAATCATTCTGCATTAGTCCACCACAAAGCAGATTCACATATAACTGTCCACAGTAGAAAAACACAGGAAAGTTTTTATGTGATCCCAGAGGTACCCTGTCCTTATTCATAAGAAAACAAAATGTTTTTCAAAGTTAAACCTATTAAGTTTCTAGAAATACAAAACACTTTAAGCAAAATCCTTTAAGAAAAAATTTTTTTTTCTCTCATCTTCTGTTCATGGCATAAATTTTAATTTTTTCCAGTGGAACCAAAACCTCCTGAACCCTGTTCAGTGTCATCCAAACCTTGAACTTCTTCTATTTCTGGGCAAAAAAATTTGTTCACAAATGAGCTGTGCAATTCTGGTCACCTTTTTTAACTTCAGACTTTTTTTTGTCAAAATTAAAGAGTACAACACCAATATTTCCTCTATAATCTTCATCTATGACACCAGCTCCTACATCTATGAAGTGTTTTGCAGCCAAGCCAGAAAGTGGAGCTTCTCTTCCATAACACCCAGAAGGAAGAGCTATCTGAATGTCAGTCTTCACGAGGGCCTTCTCCATAGGTGGCATTGTATAATCCATAAGTGGTACTGTATAATCGCAGGCTCTGTACAGGTCATAGCCTGCCACCTGCACGGAGCCTGGGTCGGGGCTGTGGTGTGCTCTGACAGCCGGGCAAAGCGCAGCCGCATGCCGCTGTCCTCCGCAGGCCGGGCCCACTTGCTGGGTGAGTGTGTCTTTGGAGCAGGGCATGACAGCATGAGAGAATGAGCTGAGGAGAGAGCAGAGGTAAAGAGAGCGCAAAGTACAGCCAGTTTTTAATACATGTCTCATTGCCCCAGGGATACTACAGAGAGCCACTTAGGTCATTTAACATGGTTTTTTTTTTTTTTTTTTTTTTTGAATTTTATGGTAAATATACATAAAACATAAAATTTACCATTTTAACAATTTTTAAGTGTGCAGTTCAGTGTCATTAAATATATTCACATTGTTGTGCCCAAAACTTTTTCATTTTCCCAAACTGAAACTCTGTACTCATTAAATTCTTCATTCTTTCCTCCTACCCACTCCTAGCAACCACCATTCTACTTTCTCTTTATGATTTCGATTAAGTACTCAAAGAAGTGGAATCATACTATTTCACTTAGCATTATATCCTTGACATTCATCTGTGTTACAGCATGTGTCAGTGTCCTTCCTTGTTAAAATTGAACAATATTTCATTGAATGTGTATCACATATTTTGTTTATCTATTTTTTTTTTTAATTTGCTAGAGTACTCATCTTAGAGAAAGAGAGAGGAAGAGAGAAAGGGAAAGGGAGGAAGTAGTCCCATGGTGGGTGGTGACACTACAATCCCTTCTCTTCCGTTTTTCTGTCCTTTAAGGATTTGGGGCATGCATGACCATGTCCCTGGTGTGTTTTTAAAGCCACTAGGCCCAGAACTCACATAGCATATTCGGCCATGTGAGATCTGCCTCTACCGTCATGCCACCAGCTGGCCCAATTAATTTTTGAGGTTTTTGCTATAGGGCATGTGTGCTCACTGGAGAGACAGAGAGACAGAAAACAAGAAATCACCACCCAACAGGGATAGCCAAACCACAATCCCTTCTCCTCTGTCCTCTTCTTGAGATTTTGAGCATGCGCACACACGCACCAGGCATGAGTTTCTAGCCACTGGTTCTGGGACTTGAACTACGGTCAGCCACGTGGGAATCCAGCACCTTAACTTCTACACCACCTGCTGGTCCCACTGTCTCAATTAATTAACTTTTAAAAATTATATATTTATTGGGACCAGCAGTTGGCATAATGGCTATGTCGCTGGACTCCCATGTAGTTGACCGCGGTTCGAGTCCCGACTCGGAGACTTAAACTCACGCTGGGTGCTTGTGCGTGCGTGCCCAAGATCCTGAGAGGAGAATGAGGAGAAAGGATTGCGGTGTGGTCATCCCTCCTGGGGGATGATTTCTTGCTTTCTGTCGCTTTCTCTGTCTTTTCGGCAAATGCACAAGCCCTATAGCAAACAAAACAAAACTTATGCCCCCCCCAAAAAAAGATATATATATGTATATATTATTTAGGTTTTTGCAATAGGGTGCTCACCAGAAAGAGGCAAAAAGAGGGAAAGTAAGAAATCACCACCTGGGGGGGATGGCCACATTGCAGTCTCTTCTCCTCCATTCTACTATTGGGATTTTGGGCATGGATGCACATGAGCATGATTTTTCAAGCCACCAGGTCCAGGACTTGAACTGCTGCTGGCCAAGTGGGAATCCAGCGCCTTGACCATCATGCCACCTGCTGGCCCCCAATTCATTTGATTTTTAATGGACAGTTGGATTGCTTTCACCAAATCCTTTAACTTCCACTCCTTGGTTTCTTAATCTGTTAAGTATAGAATCAAATATGATAAGGAGTGAGGTTTGTATAAAAAGCTAATTAGTGACCAAATATTAATGACTGTTTTCAGGCAGGCAAATACAAGGGCACTTCAAAAAACCTATAGAAAATGGAATTAAAATACGATTTTATTTTGGTGCAAAAAAATCTGTTTATTTTTTTCATAGTACACATTTTCCATGAACTTTGTGAAGCTCTGTTATAGAAATAAATGAGATTTTGGAAGGCAGGAATGAAAGCAGCAGGAAGACTGCTTGTGCCTCTAGATCAATGTCTTTTTTTTTTTTTAGAGGTTTTCGCTATAGGGTGTGTACGCTTGTCAGAGAGACAGAAAGTGAGAAATCATCCCCCAGGGGGGATGGCCATGCCACAATCCCTTCTCTTCCATTCTCCTCTAGGCATCTTGGGCACACACGCATACACGCCCAGCGTGAGGTTAAGCCACCGGGTCCGGGACTCAAACCGACACAAACCACAGTCGACTACATGGGAGTTCAGCGACATAGCCATTATGCTAACTGCTGGTCCTAAATGTCTTTTTCTTTCTTTTTTTTTTTTTTAATAATTATTTTATTTATTATTTTTTTTTAGAGGTTTTGTCTTAGAGCATGTGCACTTGCCAGAGAGAGAAAGGGACAAGAGACAGTGAGAGGGAAAGTGAGAAATCATCCCCTACCCATGGTCATGCAATCCCTTGTCCTTTCATCTCCTGGAATCCTAGGCATGTATGCATATGCGCCTGACATGAGTTTCAGGTCACCAGGTCTGGTACTCAAACTGTGGTCAACCATTTAGGAGTCTAGTGACATAGGCACTATGCCATCTGCTGCCCCTTATTAAATTTGCTATAGGGCTCATATTCTCACCAGAGAGAGAGACAGAGAGAGAGAAAAACCACCAGTTCTGGAACTAGAATTGCAGTCAGTCACGTGTGACCACCACGCCACCTGTTGGCCCCAGCCAGTGTTTCATTAAGCATGTCTACTGTCTCACAATATGCCGATTCCTGGGCTGTTTTACAGATCTACTAAGTCAAACCTGTGGAGTAGTACCCAGTAATCTTCCTTTTCAACAATTCCTTTTCTGGTGAATTCTAATATACACTGGAATCAGTTTTAGGATTCAGGAGTTAGGGTGTCTCATATGGTGAAAAAATATATCTACCCTGGCCAAACAGGTAGTCTGGAGCCTTGGTCTCTGCTTCTCTAACCACCCTTCTCTCCATTCCTAGCAGCTTCATTTCCCTGAGGGACACCACAGCCATTTACTTGCTGGTGAACAGGAGCCTTGTGACAATGTGAGCATGACAGAGATATACAATGACTGTGTGGGATAGGACAGCTTTGTGTAAATGACTTATAGCAGCCAGTAGTGGTGGGAGCAGCCCTGGGAACAGAGCCTGGAACTTTTCTCTAGCTCATGGCAAGATGAACTTGTCCTCTGACTGATGCATCAGGTACCAGCAGAGATATTACTCTGCAGTGCTAGCTTTTAAAGTGGTCCAGGCAGGTAAGACTGGCCTGGGGACACAGACCCATCCAGTGACTCGTCTAATGGCCAAGGGCCATTTCTTGCTTGGTTTCTCTTTTCCTTCTTTCTTTGAAAGAAAAGTTTGGATTGTTTTTGGAAATTTTGTTAAGTAGTAACTTTTTTCTGAATAAACAAAATAGCTTATTTAATGGTTTTATGTGATGAACTGAGACATATTTTAAGTGTTTTCTATGGTGAACACAGGAAGGCCCTTTAGGAGTCTAATTCAATTCCTGCATGTGGGCAGGAATTAGCATATGGCTCTCATCCTCCAGTAGGCTAGATTAGGTTCTTTTTTTTTTTTTTTTGGAGAGGTTTTCGCTATAGGGCACGTGCACTCTCCAGACAGAGAGAGACAGAGAGACAGAAAGCGAGAAATCACCCCCCAGGGGGGATGGTCACACCACAATCCCTTCTCCTCCATTCTCCTCTCGGGATCTTGGGCACGCATGCACACGTGCCCGGTGTGAGTTTTAAGACACTGGGTCTGGGACACGAACCACGGTTGACTATGTGGGAATCCAGCGACATAGCCATTACGCTAACTGCTGGTTCCCAAGTTCTTAAATGGTGATTTGGGGCTGCACTCTAAGGGGGAAAAGTGGAAGATGCATGTTTTTTATGACCCTGACTCTGGGACTTCCCCTGTATTGTTTTTGTCACATTCTTTGGTTAAGCCCTGATTCAAAGCATGGGTAGAAAACACCTACTCTTGGGAAAAAGTGTCAAAGACTATGGCCATATTTCATTCAGTACCTACTTATTAGAGTGATAAGTTACATCTTGTACTTTCTATTATTTATTTCCACCAATAAATGCATAAGTCCCCACTGTCCACCTTTCTCTCCCTGCCTTCCCCAGCCTTCCCCAGCTCTCTGTCTCCCACAGCTAGGGTGATAGGAGCTGCTGACTCCAGTCTCCCAAGTCCCTCTACCTCTTGCTGAACACCAGGAAGATGCCTGTGACTCTCTTCTTTGATTGTGCTTGCTTACTTGGTGTGGCCATTTGGACAGAACTAATTGTGTTATTTTTTACGAGGTGCCTGGAGGTTTGGTCATTAACCAGTGAGCTACCCCAACATTCTCAAATGTCAAAACTTAAGATTTTGCTTTAGAGTAAGGGTCCACTATACTACTTACACACACACACACACACACACACACACATGCATGCACGTATGTTCTATTAGGTGTCTGGTAGAACTTGATGCTGTTATGTCAGTGTTACTTAGCAAGTGGCATGCCAGGGCCAGTCCCAATGCCTAGTGGTTATGGGAACTGGATCCCTCATGGCTGACCACAGTTGGATTCCAGCTGACCCTGGCAGTTGAAAAACACACCAGGCACGTGCATTTGAGTGCCCCAAATCCTGACAAGATGGAGAAATGGAGAAGAATGGATTGTAGTATAATCACACCCCATTAAAGGATACTTTCTTTCTCTCCCCCTCTGTCACACTCCATCTCTCTCTGGCAGGCACACACACACTCTGGCAATTAAAAAAAAAAGTGTCATGCTATGAGCTCATAGCAAAATACACGTTTTCAAACTTTATTTCATTCAGTAAAGAGGTTTCCACTATATGCTCGCAATGGATCAGTACACTACCATGTAGTGTGGTAAGGAGGGACAGTTTTCTGGATAACATCTACAACATCTAGCTCAGATTTGGAATCCAGGAATAATTCCTAGAAGACATCTAAGCAAATGTATTGTGGGCTGATTTCATAGCTGTAAACCCTTTTACAGTGATTTTTTTTTTTCCTTTAATGAAGATATAACCAGCCTTTAACTCTCTTGCCCTTTTTTTGGCAACAGCTCAGAAAAAAGCCAAATCTCAACGTAGTAGCAAAGCAGCTATGTGCTTCCTGCCACATTGTGCTATTGCTCACACACAGTGCAGCACTATGGTTAATGTTCTTATATACTCATCTCCCCTCATCACACTCCAAAGAAGTAATTTACATGGGCTTTAGAGAGAGCAGAAGGTCAGAGAGAGATTAGCCCAGGAGGAGCCAGCTTTAGGGAGATAAAGTCAACCTCTCCTAAAATCACAGACTAAAATCCTCTCACTTTTCCACTCTGTAACTTAGTATGCATCTCTCTGCTGAGTCAGGAAATGCTGTATAATCCAAAGTAAGTTCTGTACCCCATTGACTAAAGCCAGACAGCCCTTCTATGCTCAAAGCTAGTCCTTTCTCCTCTTTCCACGGAGCTCCAGGAAGTTGCATTGCAAACTAGAAGTGGTGGAGGCACACCAGGTCCCTTTCTGCTGTCCTGTGAAGACTGTAAAGGAAGTAAAGCTGTGACTCATGACTTGGGTCAGACCAAGGTCCTATTAAACTCAAAGATCCAGTCTGTTGTTCTGTGTTCGTAGGTGTGCACTGGATATTGAATGAAAAAGGTAGTGTGGTCTTCTGAGAAAATATGTATGCTAGGCCGGTGTTGTAGAGCAGTGGTTAAACCCTTTGCATAGGAAGCCAGATCGCACACAGCCAACTGCAGTTCAAATTCCAGCCCCCGTAGCTTGCAAAACATGCCAGGCATATGTATGTACATGCCCAAAACTTGACAGGATAAAGAAATGGAAGAAAAAGGATTATGATTATGATGTGAACCATGACCCACTGGGAGGTGTGTTCTCGCTCCCACTTATTTTTTTTTCTCTCTCTCTCACTGGTGAGCACACACATCCTCTGACAATAAAAGCAAAAATCAAATTAAAAACAAAACTATGCTGGCACAGAATAGGAAGGGGCAACGAGAACAGAACTCTTGTCACTGATAGTTGAACCCATCTGGGCGGCAGAGACATGCACACCACTTACAGAGCTACACATCAAGAGTATGAGGAGGTTGCTCAGTGCCTCCACATTTCTTCTCGCTATCCAGCCCCCACAACATCCATCTTCTTCGTCCTGTTTAATCTGTAGAATCTATCAACCTTGTCCTCCAACAAACTGAGCAAGGGCTACCAGAACTAGTTGGATGGCCTGAAGTTATTTTGGAAGAGTTACAAGTGCACTGAGAGTACGGGTGGTATAGAATGAGAAAATGCAGTAGTTTACAAGTTTTCCAGTTTATGAAGCAAGTTTGTTATTAACAATCTGAAAAGGGCAGTCAGTATAGTCATGGGATAGCCTCTACCTTGAATGTTTTTTCAAAATCATGGAAGAAATAAAGAGGGGCTGTTGGGCAAGGAGGAGGAGCTCCGGGAGGTTACTGAGTAGTCAAAGAGTAGGCAGAATCTGTGGCAAGCAAAAGAGGACTTCAAGGACATCAAGGAGGAAAGAGCCTGTCGCTATCACTGTCCTAACACTAGGGTAAAGTATGAGAGGCCAAGGGAATGCATATGGAGGAAGAACTTGACCACTGGGAGATCATGAAGGTCAGTAAAGCAAGAAGACTAAACACCGGCAGGAGTGGGAGATGGCTGCACTGAAGGGCATGAACCTACAGTGCCAGAGGGAAAGGAGGAAAGGGAAAGATTCCTCCCGAGCAGGAGGAAAGATACCTCTTCTCCACAAGTGAGAAGGTAGAGGAAGGCAGGGTCAGAGCATATGAGCAGCATGAGGAGTCAGTTGGTGTCCTTTTTGCCACATTTATGATGGTCTAAAATTATTTCCAAATTAAAAGTTTGAAAAATTGTTGGGAACCAGCAGTTGGTGTAATGGCTATGTCGCTGGACTCCCATGTAGTCGACCGTGGTTCGCGTCCTGGAACCGGTGACTTAAAACTCACGCCGGGCACGTGTGCGTGCGTGCCCAAGATCCCGAGAAGAGAATGGAGGAGAAGGGATTGCGGTGTGACCATCCCCCCGGGGGGTGATTTCTCACTTTCTGTCTCTATGTCTCTCTCTGTCTGTCTGGCGAGCGCACACACCCTATAGCAAAAAAAATCTCTCAAAAAAAAAAAGTTTGAAAAATTGTGAGGCATTCCCAGTTCATCATATTCATTGCTTGGTGATTTGAAAACAAAAATAGAATGAAAACTTTACTCCCTTTAAACTCTTGCTTTTCGGGAACCAGCAGTTAGTGTAATGGCTGTGTTGCTGGACTCCCACGTAGTCGACCGCGGTTGGCGTCCCGGACCCAGCGGCTTAAAACTCACGCTGGGCGCCTGTGCGTGC
>NW_006160045.1:1655145-1668667 GCF_000334495.1 Tupaia belangeri chinensis
TGGTCTGTCGGTCTGGCGAGCGCACGTGCCCTATAGCAAAAACCTCTCAAAAAAAAAAAAAAAAACTCTTGCTTTTCTTAGGTTATATATCTTGTTGACTTTTTTCATATATATAAATCTACCTCATTCCAGTTTATAAATGGGTACCATTGCTTTGTCTGGACGAGTCATAATTTACTTCATCTACTTCTTGTTAGTGAACTTAGCCCTACCCATGATGTTCGATATTGGAACAAGGCTGCAAATGTTTTCGAGCAAGCACTGACCAGGGTTTATGCATCACAAATGAAATAACTTCAAGCGTGCTTTTATTTTTTAAAATCTCAGCTTTATTGATTGATTGATATACTTTTTAGAGGAATTTTTGCTATAGGGTGCATGTGCTCATCGGAGAGACAGAAAGACAAAAAGCATGAAATCAACCCCCCAGAGAGGCTTGCCATACCAATCCTATCTCCTCCATTCTCCTCTTGGGATTTCAGACATGCACACACATGCACCTGGCATGAGTTTTAAGCCACTGGGTCTGGAACTTGAACCGCGGCTAACTACATGGAAGTTCAGTAACCATTACACCATCTGTTGGTCCCTACAGCTCAGTTTTACTCATTTGTAAAGGAACATTAATAGTAGTACATCGACTTAGTGGTTGTATTAAGTGATGATAAAATAGTGTTTATAGAACCATTCAGTAGGTCTTGACTCATAACGCTGTTTATTATGAATGACATTTTTATGCTTTTGTCTTTATGGATTTGCAGTGGTATTGGTATGGAATAGTTTCTAGAAGTGCAACTGCTGGGTTTAGGGATACAACATATTAAAGTTTCTTTTTACAAAATTGTTCTAGTTTATATTCACATAGGACATCTACACCCCACTTCATCATCCACACTGGAAATACAAATCGTTTAAAATATTTATCAGTGTGTGAGGCAGAAAATTGCCCCTGTGTTTACTCTCCATGGCTTTTGTCTTTCAGTGTCATGTCCAGTGTTTATTGGCAATTTGTACTTTCTCATTAGTGAATTCTGCTTCTTTGGAAGTGGGAAGGGATCCATCACTTTTCTATTGTTTTGGAAGAGTCTTTGTATATTAGAGAAACTTGTCTGCTATGAATACTGTGAAAATTTGCCTTTTTATGTTGTTTATGGTTGGCCTTTTCTTATAGAAGTTTAAAAATTATTATGAGATCAAATTTCTCAGTCTTTTTCTTTGTGGCCTCTGGGATCTAAATCTTGTGTAAAAAATTATTCCAGGAGCCAGCAGATGGCACAGTGGCTACATCACTGGAGTCTCACATGACTGACTGCAGTTCAAGTTCCAGATCTAGTGGTTTGAAACTCACATTGGGCACATGTGTGTGCATGTCTAGAATCTCAGAAGAAGAATGAAAGAGAAGGGATTGTAGCCTGGCCATCCCCCCAGGGGATGATTTCTCACTTTCCCTCTTATTGTCTCTGCCTCTCTCTCTCTCTCCCTCTCTCTCTCTCTCTCTCTCTCTCTGGCAAGCATGTACACTATAAGACAAAAAAAAAAAAAAAAAGAAGAAAAAGAAAGAAAAAAGAAAACTATTCTACTGTCTGATTATAAAATGTTGTACACACAATGCTTCTGTTAGCATTTTGTTTATTTTACATTTTAACCTTTGATTCATCTGGAATTTATTTTAATATTATGAGAGAGAAGGATTTAGCTTCCAAATGCTTAAACCACTGTTTCCAATCTGTGTATTAAAAAATTCATCCTTTGGCCCCTCTACTTTAACTTCAATCTGCTCTGACGACTATATACAGCTGTCCCTGCCCTGTAGTAACACTACACTCTTCAAGTGGAAGGGCCAAGCTTACTTTTCTCCAACTCCCAGTCTGCCTAACAGCATGCTGAGCAGATAACAGCTGCTCACAAAGCAAGATCGTAAGTGAGACACTTGCTTGGAACTCAGAGAGAGAGAATGCAGCCGTGCAGAGTGAGGTCCTGGATGCCTGTTTACACCATGACTACAGCACAGAGGGAAACCAGATTTCTCCTGTGCTTGCATTTGCAACCCCCTCTCCCTCTTCTACATCACCACAAGTCATAGGATGAGATCTGAAAAAATATCAGTTGAGCTAGGGTCCCTAGCTGCTCTCGGGCCCCATGGGTGTTAGACTACAAGAGTCCTATCATCAGGATATTCTGTGGGAAATGGGGAAGGGTGTGAGCCACAAACTTAAAGATTTGAGTTTTGTCCTGTAAGAGTTAAAAAGAAAAGTGTTCATAGCCTCAGGCTTGCTTGTTGATTTCGGTTTGCCAGATGTCTGACTGTGTTTTCAGATACATCAACCTGATTCTCAGCGTCATAGGGCTTACTACCAGGGCTCCCTAACCTTTCTCATACCTGCTCACTGCCTTATCTCCCTTCACTAGCCTCTAAGTTGGGTGTACCAGGTTTCTAAGTGTGCATCTTATGCTCTTCAACAAATAGGAGCCTGTTCCTTGGTCACATTCTTGCAAATTCTCCAGGGCTAGATGGCTTGAGTTTCTCTGGTAGTAGATGGGTTCAAGTCACATGAAGTCTAGTGTTCAAGAACAATCTTGTTCTGCTTTTTCATCCCATACCTCAGAAAAGTACTATATTTAAGGGCCAGCAGTTGGCACGGTTGTTAAGGATCTGGTCTCCCACATGGCTGACTGTGGGTCAAGTTCTGGACCTGGTGGCTCAAAAGTCATGCTGGGCATATGTATGTGTGTGTGCTCAAAATCCCAGAAAGAGAATGGAGGAGAAGGGATTGCAGCATGGCCATCCCCTCTAGAGGGGTGATTTCTTGTTTTCTCTCTCTCTGTCTTTCTCCTTTGTCTTTCTCCTGTGAGCACATGTGCTCTATGAAAAAAAAAAAAAAAAGAAGAAGAAAAAGAAAAATACCCTATTTACATGCCCTCTCTTTCCATCCTGCTTCCAGCTCAAATTACAATCAATTCCATGAGTACGATTTGAGCATATACATGACCTGGTGTCATACACGGATAAGGCATGGTGTCTTGCAAAGAGCTCAACCATGCTTAATAATCACTCAGACCTGGATTTTATTTTTTAATTTTTTTCTAAAAATGTATTTACTTTTATTTTTTATTTATTATCATTATTCTTTTTTTTTTTTTAGAGGTTTTTGCTATAGGGTGTGTGTGCTCGCCAGACAGAGAGAGAGAGAGAGAGAAAGAAAGAAAGCAAGAAATCACCCCCCAGGGGGGATGGCCATGCCACAATCCCTTCTCCTCCATTCTCCTATCGGGGTCTTGGGCACACACGTACATGTGCCTGGCGTGAGTTTAAGCCACCAGGTCTGGGACGTGAACTGCAGTCGACTATGTGGGAGTCCAGCGACATAGCCATTACGCTAACTGCTGGTCCCATTAGTCTTCAATTTTGACCAGAGACAGACAGAAAGGGAGAGTGAGAAAGCAAGCGGCTGTTTGGGACTTGAACTGTTGTTGGCCATGTGGGAGTCCAATGTCTCAACCATCACACCACCTGCCAGCCCTCACACTTGAGTTTTAAATTTTGGTCTATCTCTGTACTCTATTTGTTCTTCTTTTTCATCCCATACCTCAGAAAAGTATTGTATTTAGGGGCTGCATTTGGCATGGTTGTTAAGGCTCTGGTCTCCCACATGGCTGACTACGGTTCGAGTAACTCATGGTAGAGTTACTTAAACTTTCCACATAAATTTCTTTATCTGTTAAAACTGTAGACAAAGTCCCAACGATATGGGAAGTTGGGATATGTGGACCTAATACACAATGCAGGAACAGGAATGAACTTGATTCTTTCATGCTCACAAAGAGAGAGGCAGACACAGAGATAGGAGAGCAAAGCAAAATTTATTGAAGGATAAAACAGCTCCCAGGCAGGAGGAGTCCTGGAAAATGCATCGCCCAGGAGGAACTGAGGCAAGGGGTTTTATCTTGGTCAGGAGTGACTATCCCGTCTTGTTTTCAGGAGGCACTTGTGCATGGTTTCCCTCATGGTGGGGGGTCACATGGTACATGGGTCAGGTTATTTTCCTAATTTTGGAGTGAATATGATGATCAGGAGACTCTTTTTGTCTAAAAGCTTTAGAGCATAAAACACATTACCTTGGTCCTGGAATGCGGTAGGACCAGGAAAAAGCCTTTGTTTTAGGTCAGTCATTAAGTCACTGCTGCAAGCCATTTCTTGTGCTGCTGCTGAGCTGTTGTGTCTCCTTCTTAAAACTTAGCCATTTTGTAGCCACTAGGGTTCCTGCCTACCTCACATGGGTTTTTATAAAGCTTTTTTCAAAGAGGTAGTGGTTAATAATCACAATAATTCTTATATTATTTAGGCTCATGCATGGGTTCCCTTAGACCCTAATTGTGGCCCTTTGCTGCCAGCTAATCTTTCGATAGCATTTTCCATGTGTTTTGGACCTATTGACTTATCTTAGTTTTCACTTGGCCCAGGTATTTTAGATTTCAAAGCCAGGAATTGACTGGCCCTTGATCCCTGACTCTAATTGTTCTTGTATATGACCTGTGAGGGAGGTTATAATTGTTGGTCCCATTTGGAGTCTTCCCACAGGGGCAGGTAATAAAAGAGAAAGAAATTAGATTATTTTTAGAGAGAGAGATTTTTGCTATAGGGCTTGTGTGCTTGCTGGAAAGACAGAGAGATAGAAAGCGAGAAATCATCCCAGAGGGGGAATGGCCACACCACAATCCCTTCTCCTCCATTCTCATCTCGGGATCCTGGGCACACACGTACATGTGCCCTGAGTGGGGTTTAAGCTGTCACATCCAGGACTTGAACCGTGGTCGACTACATGGGAGTCCAGCAACATAACCATTACGCCATCTGCTGGTCCCAAGAAACTAGATTTTTAAAGAAACTGAATCTATTGGGATTTTGGAAAGGTCACGATGCATTTTTGCATAGAAAAATATGTTGTGACTTCCCTGATGACCTAATAGCTGGCTGGTTTTGCACGACCTTCTCATCATCTTTCTATCATGGCTCTCCTGGTGCCTTTCCTAACTAATTTCTTCCTCACCAATACTTAAAGCTAGGGGCCAGCTTCATGGCCTATGACCTGGAAAGTCACACAAGGCCCTGCACTTAGAAGGGCCCCTTGGCTTAAGGCTCTGCTATTGCTATCTTGAAACTCTTCATAACTTTTTAACAAAGGGCCATCCATTTTCTTTTCACACTGAGCTCCATAAGCTATTGTTACCAGATGTGTTTATGTGTCAATCTATTGTGAAAAGAACCACATGCAAGTCAATTAGGTTGTCCATTACCAGAGTTCTTATCATGATCTGTCAATAAGAAAACTCAGAATTCTGGGACCAGCAGATAGCATAATGGTCACATTACTGGATTCTCACATAGTCTATTACATTTCAATTCTCAGACCCAGTGGCTTCAATTCATTCTGGGCACGTGTGCGTGCGTGCCCAAAATCCCAAGAGGAGAATGGAGAAGTGATTGTGGCATGGCCATCCTGCTGAGGGGTGATTTCTCACTTTCTGTCTCTCTCTCCAGCCAGCACACACGCCCTATAGCAAAAATCTCTCTGAAAAAAAAAAAAAAAAATCTCTCAAAAAAAAAAAGACTCAGAATTTCATTTGATCACAATACACAGATGGGAACTTCTTTTTTTTTTTTTTTGGAGAGGTTTTTGCTATAGGGCGCGTGCGCTTGCCAGACAGAGAGAGACATAGAGACAGAAAGCGAGAAATCACCCCCCAGGGGGGATGGTCATGCCGTAATCCCTTCTCCTCCGTTCTCCTCTCAGGATCGTGGGCACGCACGCACACGCCCCGGCATGAGTTTTAAGCCACCGGGTCTGGGACGCGAACCGTGGTCGACTATGTGAGAGTCCAGCGACATAGCCATTATGCTAACTGCTGGTTCCCCAGATGGGAACTTCTATTAGCATGTCACAGGTAAAAAAAAAAAGTTAAAATGTCCTTTCATATTTAAATGACCTTGAAAATCATGGTGTCTTAGGTTACTCATTTTTAAAATATAGGTAATAAAAGTATTTACCTTATGGGTGCCATGGTCTGAATATTAGTGCCTCCCCACCCTCAACTCACATCTTGAAACTTAACTCCCACGGTGGTGGTAGCAAAAGGTGGGAGTAGGGCCAGCAGATGGCATGGAAGTTCAGGTGGTTGGATCCCATGTGGCCAACTCTGCCATTCAAGTCCCAAGCCCAGCCGCTTGAAAATCACACTGACTGTGCATGTGTGTGCATGCCCCAAATCCAGGGAAGATAATCGAGGAGAAGGGATTATGGCATGGCTATCCTTCTTGGGGGTTATTTCTGACTTTTCCTCTCTGTCTATCTCTTCCTAGCAAGTGTACATACCATATAGCAAACAAACAAACAAAAATGTGGGGTCTTTTGAGATGATTATATCATGAAAGTCAAGTCCTTCTCAAATTAACACAGTCTACTTCCAGGGCCTACCTGGGCCCCTTCCCTGTTTGAACAAGACACCTAATGTGGTAGGCTCGAGCTGGGAGGTAAGGCAGAGAGTAGGAGACCAAGACCGGACTGTGGCAAGCTCTTCCTCAGCCACCTGCCACTACACTCTAACGCAGAACGCTGAGGAGTCAAATAGTTCTAAATTCAAACATGACTTTCCAGGTTGTTATCAAGGTATGTTATTTAAGACAGAAGCACATAACATATTTTATTTAAGTTTTTAGTTTGATTTAAACTATTAACTATTTAAATATGTGGTAGATGAGCCTTCACTCCTACTCTTAACCTACATACAATATCAGGATCTTAAATTTCTTTTTTTTTTTTTTTTTGAGAGATTTTCACTATAGGGCGCGTGCGCTTGGCAGACAGACAGAGAGAGACAGAGAGACAGAAAGCGAGAAATCACCCCCCAGGGGGGATGGTCACGCCGCAATCCCTTCTCCTCCATTCTCCTCTCGGGATCTTGGGCACGCACGCACATGCGCCTGGCATGAGTTCTAAGCCACCAGGTCCAGGACGCGAACTGCGGTCGACTACGTGGGAGTCCAGCGACATAGCCATTACGCTAACTGCTGGTTCCCAGGATCTTAAATTTCTTATCTTACTCAGGCCACAGGGAAACATAGAGGGGAATTATGGCAAGGTGGGGAAAGAGCAAAGCAGCCAATCTTAGGGGACCAGGAGCTGTGGACCCTAGAGTCCTCAGAGTTTTCCAGAGTCACAAAATTCCAACCAGTTACAGGATTCCAAAATTTTCTCTATGAGTAAGCTGGAGTGAACCACTACCAGTAGGTGGCACCACCTAGCTTTGGAGGGTTTAGAAATGGCTTAGCAGTGTATCATTAGCCAATAAATATTTAAAGGCCCAAAGCAGCTTTAAATCTCTCAATGGGTATATCTAAATCCTCTGGAAAGTAAGCATTTAGAGGAAGTGAGGTATACGTATAGATATAAGGAAAATAGTAGCTAGAAAATTAAGCATTTTTGATGTGAATGCTAACCAAAAGGATCCTGGATGAAGCACCTCACCTCAAAGGAAAGAACTACCAAGACGCAAAAGCAACAAAACACCAAGAAAAGCACCGTCCTCCAAATCCCTGGTGCCGCCATGGTAACTGGAGGATCCAATGAGGTCATCCCAAAGGGAGTCAGTGGCCCAGGTGAACCATGGGACCAGGGACTGGGAGTAAAGACTCAAACGGTCAGGAGGGAAATGAAAACCAGGAGAGGGGGAAAGAGAATTTCTGGTAACAATAAAATTAGTCACAGCTGTCAACTTGCAGCCACAACATTTTAAACAGACATTTGAACTGAAAAAGATGGGAAAAGACACTAAATTTATTTTTCCCTCGAGGATGTCTTTCATCAGTGGGTATTAAAATAGTTCACTCACTAGCACCTGGTTGAGGTGCTATACTTTAAGACTGTTGCAATTGAGTCAATGATTCATGCTCACGGGGAACATGGAAAGTATGAATAAAGACATTTTGTAGAAATTGGTCCTAGTATTAGATCTTTGCAAATTCATTTGAGCCCCCTCAAAATCAAACCTCCTGCTTTAGCAAACTTGTCTCTAACCTTATAAATGTAAAGTTACAGAGAAATGACATCTCAAAAAACACATTGTGCAAAATCAAAATATCTTTCTGAGGGAATGGTGCAGAGGTGGCCTAACTAAGGTAGAAGGACAAAGATAGGAACAAGTAGAGACTACTCTGCCGCTGAAATCATGTAGTTTCTTAGCAAAACCACTAACAACTGAAATTGCCCACCCTGATGACTGTCTGGCTCAGTCTACTCTCCTTGATAGATTTTTAGCCCAAGAATGAGGTAAGCAGTCCCCTTATAGCCAGGAGTTGGCCTAGCCATGCAGCCAGGCTGCGGTATTCTCCTTTCAGACATAAAAATTTCACAGAGCAGGGACCAGCAGTTAGCATAATGGCTATGTCACTGGACTCCCACATGGTCGACCACGATTCGGGTCCTGGACCCAGTGGCTTAAAACTCACGCCAGGTGGGACCAGCATTTGGTGTAACAGCTATGTCACTGGACTCCCCCGTAGTCGACCACAGTTCGCGTCCTGGACCTGGTGGCTTAAACTCACACCAAGCGTGTGTGCGTGCACGCCCAAGATCCCGAGAGGAGAATGGAGGAGAAGGGATTGTGGTGTGGCCATCCCCCCTGGGGGGTGATTTCACGCTTTCTGTCTCTCTGTCTCTCTCTCTGTGTCTGGTGAGCACACGCACCCTATAGCAAAAACCTCTAAAAAAAAAAAAAATTCACAGAGCAGAGACATCCGACAAGACCACTCCATAACAGTGATGGGTCTAGACAAAACCAAGACCCACTCTGAAATCACATTGAAACCCAGATAAATGCAAGAATGATATCCAAACCACGAAAATGACCAAGCATCTCCTGATCCTAGCTAATGTGTGACTGCTGCTTTTTGACCAATTTTACCTTAGCTACAACTGTTCTTCCTACCTTGTAGATAACAATTATGAAGAGGACCAGCCCATGGCATAATGGACAAGGTGGCTGGATCCCACATGGCCAACTGCGAGGTTCAAGTCCTGGATCTCATGTCTTGAAAGACATGCTGAACACATGCACATGTGTGCCCAAACACTTTGAGAAGAGAATAAAGAGGGGATTGTGGTGTGGCCATCCTTCCTGGGGGTGGGGAGAGTTTTGCTCTTTCTCTCTCTGGTAAGCACACACTATAACTTTTTTTTTTTAAGGGAGATTTTTGCTATATGGCATGTGCATTTGCTGGAGGCACAGAGACAGGAAGTGGGACATCACCTTCCCCTCAGGTAGGATGGCCATGCTGCAATCCCTTCTCCTCCATTTTCCTCTAGGGATTTTGGGCATGCACACACATGTGCCTGGCATTAGTTTGAAGCTGCTGGGTCTGAGACTCAAACCATGGTCGACTATGTGAGAGTACAGTGATGTAACCATTACACCATCTGCTGGTCCCCGTGACAAAATTTTTTAAATAACAGAACTATGAAAAAAACAAGTCATAGAATTATCCCTTCTTCCTGACCTCTATTCCAGAGCAGAGCCCTCCTGCCTTAAACCCTCTCCAAATTACTTAAGATGAGCCTAAATTCTGGAAGTCCTTCCTGGCTCCTCTTGCTGAATGCCTTACAGTTCCCCACAGTGTGTGCTCTCCCTGGTCTCAAGGAGTTAAATGTTAATTTAGTTAACTGCAGGTATTTCCTAGAGGATACCAATAAGCCAATTAATTTACATAAAGTGTACTGCCCAGTCACTATACAAGATTTCAGATTTGCTTTTACAAACTCTGCCTTGCTTTTGTTCTAACAATTTGAATTGTTATATCAAAATGATTGATAAAGTTTCCTTTAGCACTTATAATGCTTTTTACCTAAAGGCTAATTTAGTCAGATATTAATATAGTAATATAATTTTGAGGGAAATGAGTATTGGTATGGTACACATTCTTTCACTTTTTTACTCTGAGCCTACATGTCTCTTACTATTGGATGAAAATATAAATTTATATACGTTATTCTGGGTGCCAGCAGATGGTGTAGTGGTTACATCACTGGACTTCTACATGGCCAACTGTGGTTTGATTCCTGGACCTGGTGGCTTAAAAATCATGCCAGGGGGACCAGCAGTTGGTGTAATGGCTATGTCTCTGGACTCCCATGTAGTTGATGCAGTTCGAGTCCCAGACCCAGTGACTTAAACTCATACCAGGCGCATGTGCGTGCATGCCCAAGATCCTGAGAGGAGAAGAGAAAGGATTGTGGTGTGTCCATCCTCCCTGGGGGGTGATTTCTTGCTTTCTATTTCTCTGTCTCTGTCTTTCTGGTGAGCACACATGCCCTATAGGAAAAATCTCTCAAAAGGAAAACATGCCAGGCATATGTGCATGCATACCCAAAATCCCAGGAGGAGAAGGGGGTGGAGGGATTATGGTGCGGTCATCCCCCTGAGGGGTAATTTCTCAATTTCCCTCTCACTATTGCTCTCCCCTTCCCGCCCCAAGTCTATGTGCCCTGTGGCAAAAACCTCTAAAAAAAAGTTATTTTGGAATTACAGTTCATTCACGGGTTTCTTTTTGTTAGAGAGATTTTTGCTGTAGGGTGCTTGTGCTCACCGGAGAGGCAGAGAGACAGAAAGTGAGAAATCACTCCACCAGAGGAGATGGCCATGCTACAATCTCTCCTCCTCCATTGTCTTCTCAGGATTTTGAGCACACACGCCCCGTGTGAGTTTTAAGCCACTGGGTCTGGGACTCGAGCCAAGGTCAACTATGTGGAAGTCCAGAGACATAACACTTACGCCATCTGCTGGTCCCTAGTCTACCCACATTTAATGTAAATGCTTTATAATAAAACATTTTATTTTGCCTCCATATATTTTGCCAATCGCTCATTCCCCCCTTTACTAACTTAGAGGTTATACATTTAATTTTTGTTCTTTCTCTGGTGACCCTAAAAATTATAATGTATCTTCTTAACTTACCAAAGTCTGAATTTATTCTGAATAAGAAATTTAGAACATTTTAACTCCGTTTACTATCCTATTATTTTCTCACTTATTGTATCTTCATTGTATCCTTCTTAAAACTCAATTTGACATTGCTTTTCTGTTAGAGAAAGTCAGTGTCTGTTTAGATTATGCTACCTATATACTATTTCCTTTAGAACTTCCCTCCAATGAGTGATGAACTCTTTTAGTTTGTATTTGTCTGAAGTATATTTTGCTCTCATTCTTGAAAGATACTTTATTCAGTATTAGATTCTAGGGTGGCAACTATTTTTTCATAGATGGCTTTATTCCATTGTATCTCAATACCGTAAAGAAGTCAGTTCTTGGGACCAGCAGTTGGCATAATGGCTATGTTGCTGGACTCCCATATAGTCAACCGTGGTTCGAGTCATAGACCTGGTAGCTTAAACTCATGCCAGGCCACGTGTCTGTGTGTGCCCAAGATCCCGAGAGGAGAATGGAGGAGAAAGGATTACAGCATGGCCATCCCACCTGGGGGGTGATTTCTCGCTTTCTGTCTCTCTGTGTCTTTCTGGCGAGTGCACACGCCCTATAACAAAAACCTCTCAAAAATTGAAAGAAAGAAAGAAAAAAAAAGAAGTCAGCTCTTAGTCAGCTCTTGCAGGTCCTTTGAAGATTATCTATTTTTTTCCACTGATTACTTTTTAGATATGTCCATTAAGTTCTATTTTATTTAATTTTACTATAATGTATCTAGAGTAACTTTAAAAAATTTGTTCAACTGGAGATTTATTAAGCTTCTTGAATCTGTAAATTGGAATCTTTTGTCAGTTATGGAGAATGCACTGCCATTATTTATTCATATATTGCCTCTGTCAGTTCTCTCTCTTCATTCTAAGTGGGACTTTGATTAAATGTATGTCGGACCATCTTATTCTATCCTAAGCTTGCTATCAAATTTTCTTTCTATCTTTTTGTTTGTGGCATTTTAGAGAATTTCTTCATACTGAGCTTCTAAATCAAAAGCTTTCTCTTAAACTGTGTTAATCATTCCAAAATCATTCATTACATGAATTTCTTTTTTTGAAAGGTTTTTGCTATACAGCATGTGCACTTGCCAGAAAGACAGAGAGAGGCAGAAGGACAGAAAGTGAGAAATCAGCCCCCACGGGGGATGGCCATGCTGCAATCCCTTCTCCTCCATTCTTCTCTCGGGATCTTGGGCACGCACGCACATGTGCCCAGTGTGAGTTTAAGCCACCGGGTCCGAGACTCAAACCATGGTTGACTACATGGGAGTCCAGCAACATAGCCATTACACCAACTGCTCATTACATGAATTTTTAATTTGGGTTAATTTATCCTTTGTTGTAGAAGCTTCATGGGACTGACAGGTGGTGTGGTGGTTAAGGGCGCTGGACTCCCATGTGGCTAACCGGGGTTCAAGTCCAAACTGGTAGCACGTTTTCTTGCTTTCCCTCTCTTTCTTGCTCTGTCCCTCTCTGGTCAAATTGAAATAAATAAATAAATTTAAACAAAATAATGCTTTAAAAAAGCTTATTTTTTCTAATCTGCTGATATCTAACTTATAATTATCTGTTCTTCACAAATATTTCTGAGCATCTTACATTTTTAAGTGTAATGATCATCCTTTAGAAAAAAATTTAAGTGTGATCATTTCAATTTTCTAAGTGGTCAATTGATGTCTTCTGCTTTTTTTTTTTTTTTTGGCTGGTGCTCATTTAAATGTGCTTACTTATCTTTGACTGTATATTTCTTCTTCTTCTTCTTCTTCTTTTTTTTTTTTTTTTTTTAAAAGTTTTTTCTAAAGGGGAGGGCACGTGCACTTGCCAGACAGAAAGAGAGAGACAGAGAGAGACAGAAAGTGAGAAATTTCCCCCCAGGGGAGATGGCCACTCCACAATTCCTTCTCCATTCTCTTCTCGGGATCGTGGGCATGCACGCACATGTGTCCGGCATGAGTTTAAGCTACCGGGTCCAGGACTTGAACAGCAGTCTACTACATGGGAGTTCAGTGACATAGCCATTACATTAACTACTGGTCCCTGACTGTATACTTCTTGAGCAATTGTTGAGGTTCCCAGGAAGCACAGGTTCTTCCCTTTACTAAGATTTTGCATTTATATTTACTAAATTTTTAGAGAATTACTAGTCTGCAATCCTTCTAAAGTCACCAGTTAATCTCAGTAATATGAATGGAATAAAATTCCTGGCAAGGGTGAGAGTTAGGTTTATAAACTTGTAGAGAAATATTTTTCTCCACACCTCATCCATCTCTCAACCATGAGAAAATTCTTCCTACAACTTTAAAAGGAAGAGAAATAGGGAATGACTTTCTCCCTTGATTATGAAAGAAATATTTGTATTCTTTTCTCTGTGTTGGGTTCCTTGGGCTTTCACCTCTTCTAGCCTCTCCTCATATCTCAGTTCAGCAGCTCTTTTCATCCCGATTAGCAAATGTTCACAGGACAAAAGTAAGCTTAGAGTTACTGTTCACCTGTGTCCTCAT
>NW_006160045.1:1668717-1672346 GCF_000334495.1 Tupaia belangeri chinensis
TATAATATAATGTATTATATTAATATATCTATGATATGTATATATAATATACATATCATAGATATATTATATATATATGTTTATATAGAGAGAGACTATCTCTAAAAATTAATACTTTTGCCAGAAATAGAGCAAGCAAGAGAGACAGGGTGAGAAATCACCCCTCAGGGAGTATGACCAAGCCACAGTCTCTTCTCCTCCATTCTCCTCTTGGAATTTTGGGCTCATGTGCACTAACTTCCAGCGTGATTTTCAAGCTGTCAGTCAGGGACTCCAACCACTCAGCTGTCCACATGGGACCCAGTGACTTACCCTCCATACCACATGCTGCCTCCCCCCACACGCACTGTCTTTTAACCCTTTATGCTTTTAGAAATTCTTCAGATTCCATTCAACACGTTAATCTGTTCCTGGGAAGAGTAGGAATCTGAATAAACCCCACCCCCTCACCCGTCTGAAATGGAGATCCCCCAGGTGATCTTTCTTCCTCGTGCTCATGTCTGCATCCTGGCACATCTCAGTTTAGCAGCTGCTGAAGTCAGCTGGGCCACCTTCTGACCCCTTTTGAGAAGACTAGATTCAGCATAAAAGTTGATTAAATTAAAATAATTTATTTTTTAGCTTATTTTTTATCAGAAAGGAAAATTACACCCTTGATTTATTTTTAAGTGGCCGAATTTATGTAAGGGGCTAGTGGGGAGATGGAAATAGTTTTTAAATAAAATAACCACTAGTAAAAATTAAACGACACCATTATGTAGTCAAAAAATCTGAATTCCTCAGGTTTAATGTTTCCCTCATTTGATTATTACTTAATGGAAAACCAATTACATGGCAGATACTATGATTAAAATATCCACAGGAGAGAGGTGACTGAAAATGCTAACTTTATACTCGAGCAGAGCTCTCAAGGAAAATTATGAATTTTTGATAACGCCCCTCCTAGAAATCCTACTGGCAAAGTTATAAAATTGAACTAAATTAGTGCTAGTTGAGACACCAGAGTAGACAAAGTACCTGATAAATGATATTTTCAAAATATCCTTAAATTAAAAGACACCTCAAAACATGGTAAAGGAAGAAAAAGACCCAAAGCACATTTCCAAGTATTTTGTCCAAGTACTGTACTGGGTTTGGCAAGTCCAACCTTCGTTACCCTATAGCAGAGGTAGTAAGTCTGTCCACTGCTCAGTGATCTCTAGCACTCAGAAATAAACCAAAGTGCAGTCACAAATAGTCAGGAGTAGGAAGACATCAAAAATTGTGTGTTACAACCCCTAGGTCTCCCACTTTCAAATTCAACCCAGCCTATGTCAATACTGTCTGTAGACTGAAGACCCTTAGCCCTGACATTACTGATCAATGCATTTATTAGCCACAGAAGCTACAGAATGACTAAAGTAAGCTTTTATTCAATAGAAATCTTTTTCGTTCTTTCTTTCTTTTTTTTTTTTTTTTTTTTAAGAGAGATTTTTACTATTTGGGCACGTGCGCTGACCAGAGAAAGAGAGACAGAAAGGGAGAAATCACTTCCCAGGAGGAATGCCATGCCAAAATACCTTCTCCTCCATTCTCTAGGATGCATGCACACACAGGCAGCAGGTGTGAGTTTTAAGTCATCAGGTCCAAGACTTGAACCACAGTTGGCCACATGAGAGTCTAGTGCCTTAACCACTGCACCACTTGCTGGCCCCAGGAATTTCTTTCATATAAAGGATTAAATACCTTGCTAAATTATTGAGTTATCAATTTCAAGAGTGAGTTTCTGATGTATGAAGATTACAAAATAATAACTCATAGAGTAAAACATAAATCTTGGGACTAGCATGTGGTATGGTGGTTGAGGTACTAAACTCCCATATGGCCGACTGTGGTTTGAGTCCCAAACTCAGAGGCTTGAAACTCACACTGTGTGCATGTGCATGTCCAAAATCCCAAGAGGAGAATGGAGAAGGGATTGTGGCATGGCCATCCCCCCTGGGGAATGATTTCTCGTATCTGTCTCTCTGGCAAGTGCATGTACCTTAAGCAAAAATCTCTCTATATCTCAAAAACAAAAACAAAAACAAAACAAAACAAAACAAAACAAACACCCTAAAGACAATATCAGAGAATTTTCTTAGGAGGCCCAGGGTCATGTTCAACTGCCCATAGAGCCAGACTGACCCTGATACAGTAAATTTTGAAAACAAAAAAATTACTCAGGATTCCTGAAAAACGTATTTGAAATACCTTATCTGGCTGACCTCATGAAGAACTGCTGTTTTTCCCAAGCCAGTTTCCAAACTACCTTTTCATCCCATGTTAAATATATTTTTCCTTTCTCACTTTCCAGTGTTATGTGGTTAGTAAGCCCCACCATGCTTTCCCATGCCATAGAATCATTTTTCATCCTAGAAGATCCCACACAAACACCTGCAAGGTTGACTCATGAAAGGACAGAAGCCAAGGATTTTTGGTGGAGGGATGTAAGAGTGTGAGACAAGGTCATAATTGTTTTTATTCTCCTATAGCTATTGGAAGGAACCTGATGTTCTGCACTTGAGCTTCAAATGGGATGTTGGTCTGCCTTTAAGTATGTATGTATAGGGGAATAAATAGAGAAGCTGGCCATTTGTAACCTCAAGCATCTGAGGCTGCTTTGATACAGAACTCAGTAGAGACCAATTAACTGGGAGTATCTGAAGATCTTATACCTAGGGCTACTGAAGTAATATTTAGTTAACATTTCTCTAAGACCACTGTTCTATTTGGAGTCACATTTTACTTCATTCATCAAGGAGCAGAGTGTCATGTTTTAATGAAAAGCACAACTTTCAATGTCAAATATACCTGGTTAAGGGTGCTGGGCTCCCACATGGTCGACCTCAGTTCGAGTCCTGGATCTAGCAACTGGCATTCTCATTTTACCTCTTTCTCTGTCTCTCTCTGGTCAAATTAAAGAATAATAATAACGTTAAAAGATAAGGTAAATAATATAATTTTTTGAGAGGTTTTTTTTACTATAGGGTGTGTGAATTTGCCAGAAAGACAGAGAGACAGAAAGCGAGAAATCACCCTCTGGGAGAATTGGCCACGCCACAATTCCTTCTCCTCCATTCTCTTCTCAGGATCTTGGGCACACACACACACCCGGTGTGAGTTTAAGCCACCAGGTCCAGGACTCGAACTGCAGTCAACTACATGGGAGTCCAGTGACATAGCCATTACGCCAACTGCTGGTCCCAACCTAATTCTTAGTAACTCTTCTGCAGCCTTGCTGACAAGAAGAACCTGAAGACACTCGTTTAGTCTGAAGCAAAAGAAAGTAAAGTAGATCTTGAAATTCCTTTAAAAAAATTTTTGTGTGTGGGACCTGCAGATGTTGTAATGGTTACGTGGCAGGACTCCCACGTAGTCGATCATGGTTTGAGTCCTGGATTTGGTGACTTAAAACTCAAAACAGGCCTATATGTGTATGTGCCCAAGATCCTGAGAGGAGAATGGAGAAGAGATTCAGCATGGCCATCCCCCTGGGGGAGTGATTTCTTGCTTTCTGTCTTTATGTCTCTCCTGTGAGTGCAAGTGCCCTGTAGCAAAAATCTCTTAAAAAAAAAAATGGTTGGTGGGTACAAGCAGTTAGCATAATG
>NW_006160045.1:1672560-1674837 GCF_000334495.1 Tupaia belangeri chinensis
AAAAAAAAAAAAAAGAAAGAAAGAAAGAAAAAAGAAAAGAAAAGAAAAAAAACCATTGTGTGTGAACTCTTAAGCCAGGCTTCCCTGTTTTTCTCCGCATTGCCTTCCCATCCTGTGTGAGCCAAAACCGGCCTGGAGGTCTCCAGCTCTGCAGCAGCAGCAGCCCACAGAGAAGCCACATCTCTCACTCAGGACTCTGCGAAGCTACCATTCAAGCCTGCCGAGGTTTATGTATCAAATAGAGGACATTCTGGGGTCAATGTAAACTGGGTTTTCTGTTTTTCTTTTTGATTATGGTAAGATAATATGTAACATGAAATTTACTGCTTTAGCTGGTTTTATAGTTAGTTATCTGGTTTTAAGTACGTTCACATTATTAAGTAACCACCAGCACCATCCATCTCCAGAACTTTTTACCTTCCTGAACTGAAATGCCATTAAACACTAACTTCCATTCTTCTCTCACCCTAGCCACTGAAATCTCTTCTACTTTCTGCCTGTATGAATTTGATGAAATCTCTCTGCCTGTATGACTAGGTAAGTGGAATCATACAGTATTTGTCTCTATGTGACTGGCTTATTTCACCTAGCATAATATGGTATGTGTCAAAATTTCTTTTCTCCTTTTTTTTTTTTTTTGGGGGGTTTTTGCTATAGGGTGTGTGTGCTTGCAGGAAGACAGAGAGAGACAGAGAGACAGCGAGAAATCACCCCACAGGGGAGATGGCCATGCCTCAATCCCTTCTTCCCCATTCTTCTCTCAGGATCTTGGGCACGCGTGCACACGCGCCCGGTGTGTGAGTGTCAGCTGCCAGGTCCAGGACTCGAACTGCAGTTGGCTACATGGAAGTCCAGCAACATAGCCATTACGCCAACTGTTGGTCCCCTGAATTTCTTTTCTTCCTATGGCTGAATAATATTAATATTTCATTGAATGTATATAACATTTTGTTTATCTACCTTCTAATCAACTTTCATGTTTAGGCCATTTGACAGATCCCAGGGAATAATGAATGAGCTGAAACATGGCAGGGAGCTTTGTAGTCAACTTCCAGATGATGCTTCTGTTATTTATTGACTCAGGGATATTTCAGAGGACTTGGACTTTTTGAGTTGTTGCCTAATCTCTCTACACCTTAGTTTCCTTCCTGTAAATTAGGGATACACTCTCTGTCTTCCTGCCTCCCAGAGACTTTGAGGTTCTAAGAGGGTTCTGGTAAGAGCTTGCATGAAGGGTTGTGGTAAACAGATGTAAATGGCTGGTTTCACCATGATAGTGATAGATTAAATGGGGTTTGAAGATGCAGTGAAGAGAGGCAGTAGAAAGTGTGTTTCCTTGTTACAATATGAAGGCATTCCTCAATGTGTGTTTCCGTGCAGCACAGCTGCTTAATGGATCCACTTAAATTTGTGGGGTCAAGGGCCACACTCCAGTGAATCTGTAGGATGTATTTCTGTTCTCCTTCGGGCTGCAGATCCTCACCCACCCCCTGTCAGGATTGTGGGTGTGATAGGCGCACGGCCTCCTGCTGGCCTCTTGGAGAGACAAGCTCTGCGACGTCTGTTTTTTATTATGGCAACCTTATTAGGAGAGGAATTGGAACCTTCCATGTGTATTTACTTTATTCTCTACCCAACCAGGCTAGAAACTCACAAGGTTTTAGAGCAAGTATTTTTGACTAACATATGTGCTTAACCAAGTGACTTACTGATGGAAATCAATTTATTTGTGAAGATTTTTTTTATTTGGTGTATTAATTGTATTAACCATGAAGCAGCTTATCCTAGCCTCTGACTGAGCTAATGGTAAAGTACCTACCCTCACATGATTTTATTTTGATTCATTAATTAAGAGAATATCTTTTATGTGCATGCCCTTTACATTACTGTTTGATAAAGGATATTGTGTCACAAGAGCAGAGTCTAAATTGGAGATTAGGGAAGTCTTCCTGGAGAAAATGACACTTAACCCAATCCTAAAGGATGACTAGGAGGGAACTAGCAGTTAGCGTAATGGCTATGTCGCTGGACTCCCATGTAGTTGACCGCAGTTCGCGTCCCAGACCCAGTGGCTTAAAACTCATGACGGGCGCATGTGCGTGCGTGCCCAAGATCCCGAGAGGAGAATGGAGAAGGGATTGCGGCGTGACCATTCCCCTTGGGGGGGTGATTTCTCGCTTTCTGTCTCTATGTCTCTCTCTGTGTGGCGAGTGCATGTGCCTTGTAGCGAAAACCTCTCAAAAAAAAAAAAAAAAAAAGGATGCCTAGGGGGGGGAC
>NW_006160045.1:1676143-1686574 GCF_000334495.1 Tupaia belangeri chinensis
GCGCATGTGCGTGCGTGCCCAAGATCCCGAGAGGAGAATGGAGAAGGGATTGCGGCGTGACCATTCCCCTTGGGGGGGTGATTTCTCGCTTTCTGTCTCTATGTCTCTCTCTGTGTGGCGAGTGCATGTGCCTTGTAGCGAAAACCTCTCAAAAAAAAAGGATGACTAGGAGTGGGACCAGCAGTTGGCGTCGTGGCTATGTCGATAGACTCCCATGTAGTCGACCATGGTTCGAGTCCTGGACCTGGTGACTTTAACTCCCACAGGGCCCGTGTGCGTGTATGCCCAAGATCCTGAGAGAAGAATGGAGGAGAAGGGATTGTGGCGTGGCCATCCCCCCAGGGGGTGATTTCTCCCTTTCTGTCTCTCTCTGTGTTTCTGGAGAGTACACACACGCCCTATAGGAAAGCTTCTCCAACAAAAAAGAACATCAGTAAAAAAGGATGACTAGGAGTTAGCCAGGTAAATAGGGGAAGACAGGGTGTTTCAGTCAGAGAAAACAATATAATACTTCCTATTGTGAGAACTAGAATGTAATTTGTTTGCAGGAACAAAGAGAAGCCCATGAATGAGGGTGGCACAAAATGGGGAGAAAAGATGAAAAAATGAGTCTTGGTATCAGGTTACGGTGATTGAACTTAATCCTAAAAAAAGATAAGGTCATTAAACACTTTAAGGAGGAAAGCGCCATGATCAGATTTTACTTTTAGAAAGATTACTCCTAAGGTGTGTCTTGAAAACACTAAAGGGGGAAAGTGAGATGATCAGATTTTCTTTTTACAAATCACTGTTCTATGAGGAGCTAAAAGTCTATAGGTAATGAAGGAGGGTACCATGCTAGGGTTTTAAGTAGGAGAGTGACAAGATGAGATATGCATTTAAAAATAATCACTCTTTAGGAAGAGCCTAAAAGATATAAAAAGATAAGCAACTAAGGGACCAGAAGAAGCTTAGACTGAAGGAGAATAAGTCAAGACCTCCACAATGTCCTTCATTCGATTCATTTGCCAACGCTGCAACCAGCCTCTGAAGCTGTGTCAGCCCCTGGAAACCCAGGGCCTTCCTGCAGCCCCAACGCTGGCCTCAGTGCAGGGGGAACTAGGAGAAACCCAGACGGGTGCTACCTCCAGGGAGGAGACGGAAGTTGAGAAGCTACAGGACGATACCTCTAGTGGGCCCTTTCCTGGTGATGGCACGATGTCCAAGGACAGCAGCAACATTTTCACCCTGCTTGGGAAGCTCGGTCCCCTGCGAACTCTCAGTAGCATCCAGAAGACTGCCAGAGATGTCTTTGAAATCATTTCTGGCCAAAAAGATGTGGACCACCCCCTGTGTGAGGAGTGTACTGACCACCTTTTAGAGCAGCTGGACACTCAGACGGCTCTCACAGAACTTGAGAATCGGAACTACGAACGCTGCCTGGAGACCAGGGTACAGGCAGGTGAGGAGGAGAAGGAGGAACTGCAGGCAGAGCTGCAGAACTTGGAGCTGGAGGAGGCAAGACTGGCCCAGGAGCTGAGGGATGTGTACAAGGACCGTGCAAGAGTAGCAGCAGATCTAGAGGCCGCCCAGGCAGAGACCATGGAGCTGGAGCAGCTGGAGAGGCAGTGCCAGATGGACTGCACAGCACTGGAATGGCAACAGTTGGAGCTACAGGACCAGCTGAGGAGCACGGAGAACCAGCTGAGGTATGCCCAGGTCCAGCTGGACAGGCTGCAGAAAACCAGTGTCTTCAGTGCCACGTTTGAGATCTGGGAAGAGGGCTCTATAGGCATCATCAATCACTTCAGGTTGGGTTGCCTCCCCACTGTCCCTGTGGGTTGGAATGAGATTAATGCTGCCTGGGGACAGACATCCTTGCTGCTCCTCGCCCTGTCCAAAACAATCGGACTGGAGTTTCAGAGATATCGACTCATTCCCTGTGGAAACCACTCCTTTCTGAAGTCTTTAACAGATGACTCTGTTGAGCTGCCTTTATTCTGTCATGGCGGGCAGAGTGTTTTCTGTGATAACAAATTTGACCGTGCCATGATGGCCTTCTTGGACTGCATGCAGCAGTTCATAGAAGAGGCTGAGAAAGGAGAGGCAGGGGGCCTGCCGCCCCCCTCGAGAGGCAGGCCTCTGCCTGCCCTATAGGATACATGTGGACAGAGGTCTGGTGGAAGATGCCGAAGGGACTGGGGAGTCCTACTCCATTAGAACCCATTTGAACACAGAAGAGAGGTGGACAAAGGCACTAAAACTCATGCTTGTAAATTTGAAGTGGAGTCTGCCATGGGCCTCCTTAAAGTATTGTCAAAAATGAAGCTCTTTTGGGGCTGGCAAATGGCATGGTGGTTGGGGGCACTGGATTCCCACATGGCTGACCACGGTTCGAGTCCTGGACCTGGTGGCTTGCTTTCTCGTTTTCCGTCTCTCTCGCTCTCTCTCACTCTGTCCCTCTCCGGTCAAATTTAAATAAATAAATAAATAAATCATTTTTTAAAAAGAAATAAATCTCTTTTATTCTAAAATATTGTGAAAATATCATTGCAAAACTCAGAGAGCGGGACCAGTTGGTGTAATGGCTATGTCGCTAGACTCCCATGTAGCCAACTGTGGTTCGAGTCCCAGACCCGGTGGCTTAAACTCACGCCGGATGCGTGTTCATTGCTTGCCCAAGATCCTGAGAGGAGAATGGAGAAGGGATTGCGGCGTGGCCATCCCCCCTCGGGGGTGATTTCTCACTTTCTGTCTCTCTCTGTCTTTCTGGTTAGTGCACACGCCCTATAGCAAAAACCTCTAGGGAAAAAAAAAAAAAAAAAACAGACAGTACATGTTTACAATTCAAAAATGAAAGGCCAAAACACATATTAAGATCCAAAAGACTTGCGGTGGGAGGGCGGAATGGCAGGTGGCCTGGTGGTTAAAGGAGCTGAATTCCCAGGGTTGGCAGGTGGCATGGTGTTTGAGGTGCTGGACTCCCACATTGCCAAGCATGGTTCGAGTCTTGGACCTGGTCTGGTGGCTTGTACGCTCTCATTCTTTCTCTCTACCTCTCTTTCCTTTTCTTATCAAATTAAAAAATAATAAATAAAATTAAATAAATATTTTTTTAAAAGGGGAACTGGATTACCACATGGCTGACCGTGGTTCAAGTCCTGGAACTGGCGGCTTGCTTTCTATTTCCCTTTCTCCCTCTCTGTCTCTGTCAAATTAAAAAATAACAACAAATGGAATTAAATAAATAAAAAAATTAAAAAAAAAAAAAAAAAAAAAAAAAAAAAGAATTGTAGAGCTGGTCCCAAAGTACAGTGGTTAAGTATGATGTAGAGGAAGCCAGATACTACATGGAAGACCAGGGTTCCTGTCCAGGTGCCATTGGTCCAAGTGGGTTGAAAAACATGCCCAGGGTGTGTTGTGTCTGGGATCCTGAAGGGGTGGAAAATTGAAGGAAAAAGGATTGCGATAACTAGTCTGTTACAAAGTACTTTCTTTCTCCCCAGCACATGTGCCCTCTGGCACAAAGAAAAAAATGGGAGCTTTGATATATGTGAACTTTGGAATGGTGGGGGGGTGGCAGGGGAGAGGACAATTTTCAAAGATATTAAATTTTTGCTGTGATGTGTAGTATAAATCCCTCTTCTTCATCCTTGAAACTTTCATCTACACATTCTTCAATGATTTAAAGTGAGAGTCATGTATTATTGAGCTGTGTCATCACACTGAGATTAACTTTGTGATGAGGGGTCGGAGTGGTCAAAGACAAGTAACATCTGCTGATAGATCCATTATGAGATTGAAGAAAGTAAAAGATGGTGGGACCAGCAGATGGTGTAATGGTTATATCACTGGGCTCCCATGTAGTTGACCACGGTTCGAGTCCTGGACCCGGAGGTTTAAACTCATGCCAGGTACATGTGCATGTGTGCCCAAGATCTCAAGAGGAGAATGGAGGAGAAGGGATTTCATCATGGCCATACCCCCTGAGGGGGTGATTTCTCACTTTCTTTCTCTCTGTCTCTGTCTTTCTGGCAAGCGCATGTGCCTGATAGCAGAAACCTCTCCAAAAAAAGATGAAAAGAGCCAGCCAGAGGAATATTTTTAAATGTATTGTGTTAAGGCACTTTATCTCCACCTCTCACAGCATAAAATCCCAAATCCCTACCATGGCTTTTAGCCCCTGCGATCCAATTTTGCCTTCCTCTCCAGGCTCAGCTTATACTTCTCCCAGATCCTTTTTATTCCAAAATGTGCCACACTTGCCCTTCCTCACTCTCATCTGTGCATAATGTCTTCTAACCGAATTGTAAACTTCTCAAGGCCTAACTTAGCTTAGTAGTCCAGAGAGCGCCTAGAATGGCCCCTACATAATTACCATTCTATAAGTAGAAGTGGTAGTAGAAACATGAGAACAATGGGCCAGCCAATGTGGCATGGTGGTTAAGGCAACTGGATCCCTCATGGTCAACTACATGGTTCGAGTGTTGGACCCATCAGCTTGAAAATCACACTGGGCACATGTTTAAGTCCCAAATCTGGAAACTTGAAAAATGTAGTGGGTGTGTATGCCTGTGTGCCCAAAATCCTGAAAGGAGAAGGAGATGGAGGAGAAGGAATTCCAATGTGACTATCCCCCATGGTGGGAGTGCACTCTCTCTCTCTCTCCAGTTAGTGCATGTGCCTTTTGGCAATCATTTTATATCACGCTTTCATTATTTTATTTTGACCAGAAATAGTCAGAATAGAGAAAGTGAGAAAGCAAGCTTCCAGGTTCAGGACTTAAACTGTGGTTGGCTATGTGGGAGTCCAGTGCCTTTAACCATGATGCCACCTGCTAGCTGAAAATTTTTTTTAAAAAAAAGAAAAAAATTAGAACAAAAAGGTGATTAATTGTCACTAAATCAGAAAGACAGCAATAGGAGTTTGTTAAATGGATCCAGTTTTAAGCATATAATGAAATACCATGTAGGTGTTAAAATGTTATAGAATAATGATATAATATGTAAGGATAATGCTTGCAAAATAAAAGTAAAACCAATGTGTGTAATCTGAAAGCTCAGAAAAGTATTTAGAAAGAAGGATGTTGTATGAAGTGTCTTTGAGAAGTTAGCGGAAAACATGTATTATGGAAAAACTAGATTTAAAAAAACTTCTTGCACCAAAATAAAGTTGTAGAATAATTCTCTTTTAAAGTCTTCTTATATTCCTTGGCTATATGAAGGTATTTCCATGAAAATTTTCTATTTAAAAATGAAAGCTGGGTGGATCACACCTGGCTGACTATACCATTGGAATCTGGCACATATGCCTGGGTGATTAAAATCCCAACAGGATGGAGAGGTGGAAGAGAAGGGATTAAAGCATGACCATGCCCCATTGAGGGGGTACTTTATCTGCGTATCTCTGGCAAGGGCGTGCACTCTTTGGAAAATTTTTTTAAAAATTAGTAAAGCTTTTTACTTGACTAGGAAAGAGACAGGATACTATTAGCATTTTTATTTAATGAACTAAGTAGAGCATTAAATAAAAAAACTAAAAGATATAAGGATTAGAAAAGTAAAATTCTTTGCATATGACATGATTGTATAATAATATACAAATGCATAAATTATTAGAATTCATAAATGGATTAAGAAGTTCATTTGCTACGAAGTCAATACAAAATTCATGGCCAGCCAGTGGCTAGGTGGTTAAAACAGCTGGATCCTACATAGTCAAGTGTGATATTCAAATCTTAGACCTTGTGGCTTGAAAAACACACCAGGTGGGACCAGCAGTTAGTGTAATGGCTATGTCACTGGACTCCCATGCAGTCGACCGCAATTCGTGTCCCGGACTGGGTGGCTTAAAACTCATGCTGGGTGCGTGTGTGTGCGTGCCCAAGATCCTGAGAAGAGAATGAAGGAGAAGGGATTGTGACGTGGCCATCCCCCCTGGGGGGTGATTTCTCACTTTCTGTCTCTCTCTCTCACTCTCTCTGCCTGTCTGGCTAGCGCATGCGCCCTATAGCAAAAAACTTCTCAAAAAAAAAAATTCCATCCTTCTATTATGTAATTATAATACCGATTCCTCAAACAACAGTTATATAAGAGCAATCAAATTCCATTCAAGATTTAAATGTTTAAAACAGTTTTCTGGGATGTGCAGTTGTCATAATCATTTATTATTCTAGTGAATGCATGTGCCCTCTGGCAAATTGAAAAGAAAATCAAATGTATTTCTCTTTACAAGCAACAAATAGAAAAATAAATTTAAGGCCAGCAGGTGACCTAGAGGTTAAAACAGCTGAATCCCACATGGCCAACTGCACGGTTTGAGTCCTGTATGTGGCAGCTTGAAAATCACACCAGGCATGTGTGCATGCACGGACCAAATCCCAAGGGGCGATAGAAGAGAAATGATGGCGGCATAGCCATCCCCCTGGGAGAGGTGATTTCTCTCACTTTTTCTCTTTTTCTCTGGCAAGCACCCTACAGAAAAAATAAAAGGAAAGAAGCTTGTTACTAAATAACTAAGAATAATCTGACAAAATGATGCAACCTGTTCATAATTTTTGCACAGAAAATTGTATTATTAATTGCTTCTGGAACAGTGGTCGGCAAGCTTTTCCTGCGAAAGGACAAGTAGTAAATATATTAGGATTTTTGGTCCATGGTCTCTACATCTATTCAATTGCACTATTCTACTGTAAAAGACAACCACAGTAAATATGAAGTGAGAAGGGCATGGCATGTTCTAATGAAACTACAAGATAATAATATGTTTACTAGAACAGGTAGCTGTCTGGGGTTAAGCCTGTTGGTCATAGTTTGCTGACCCCTGCTTTCAATGGTGGATTCTATGAAGTCATGGACTGGGTCTATGTTATTTACATAGTTCCAAACAGCCTGCCCAATCCTGCTGCAGGGTGATTGCTCAATGAATAGTTGAATGAATAAGTCTCCTTCTCTTCCTCTCCTGAGTGCATATGTCCACTGACAGTTTCAAAAATGTATTCATAAATAGTGGTAAAGTGTTGAAATTGGGTGATTAGTAAATAAGGTTATTTTATAATTCCTTCAACATTTTAAAAGAAATAATACAATAGAGTGGCCAGTGGGTGGCATGGTGGTTAAAGGTGCTGGACTCCCACATGGCTGACCGTGGTTCAAGTCCTGAACCTGATGACTTGCTTTCTCAATTTCCCTCTCTCTCTCTGATCAAACTAATAAATACAGTGAAATAAAAATAATTATTTAAAAAATAAATAGTACAATAGACAAATATATATAAAAATGTTTTTAGAGTTTGATAATAAGAATTAAAAAAAAAATTCCAGCCCCTAAGTTTTGCCACTTGTGAAATGAAGAAAGGACAACTAAATATTCTCTTTAAAATTAATTTTTTGATCTCCTCTATAAAATGAAAATGGTTCTAACCTCATATAACTGTTGTGACAATTCAGTGATAAATAATGAAGTACTTAGGATATGTTATTACTATTATTATAATTATGAAGATGTATTAAATATCCTCATACTTTAAAATTATGTGTACTTGTATGAATATTTCTATAATATAAATTTCTGAATTAGGAATTGTTGGGTGAACAAATGTGAATGTTTTATATAATTTTTAAAACTTTATCACATATTCCTCCACCATGAGTGCACTTAGACCTCCCTACCACCTAGAGTAGAAGTGAAGGGGAGGTCTGGGTCTGCATGTGTGAATGCCTACATCAAGAGGCCAATGTTCGAACATATTCCATCCTCCACCCTTGACAGTATACCTTTGTAATACCTGGAAGACTAGTTTCAAATTCAGAATCTTGAACAAATTGAAGTTGCAGGCTGGGATACGCTGTTCAGATCCAAAGTTCATGGATGATCTTCCCTTCTCTTTCCTCACTGGCTCCATTCCACAAAGTAAAGAGCCTCTGTGGCTTCAATATGGAAAATCAGCTCTTGGGCTCAAGTGTCACCCATAGTCCATCCATCCATTGAGATCAGCCACCTTTTGGTGACCCCTCTAGGCACAAGGTACATACACCAGCAGTGCAGGAAAAGAGGCCTGTTGAGTTCCTGATACAGGTACTGGGCCATTTGCTCAGAGAAGTATAGTATCCTAAGTATGCAGATCATGATCTAGAAGAGACCCAGGTAGGCCTATCATCTAAACCCTGCAGATGAGGGCCAGGAAGCGTCCTCTAAAGCACAGGGAGCCCCTTTCCAACCATGTTTAAGTGTAGCACTGGGTTTGTCCAGTTATAATCTCATCAGAGTTATCTGTTCCATCGCAACATAAGTAACACTGGATAATATCAACATTTAAAGACATTTACCAAACTTTTCGATTACATGAAAAAAAACTCAGTATAATTTCAACTTGAAATGTTATAATTACTGTTAAACATTTTAGTATTTCTTGGCCATTAGAGTTCCTCTTTGTTGGACTAAGACTATTTTAATCTTTATTTTTTTTTTATTGAATTGTAAGAACTTTTTGTTCATTAGAGAAATTAGCAGTTTGCTGTAAGAATTACAAAGATCTCCTGTCATCTCAGTGTGTCCTTTGATTTTATTTATAATAGGTATGGTCATCTAGGAGTTTTTATTTTTAATTTTAATGAGGTTAAATCAGTAGGCTTTTCTTTATGGCTTCTGAGATTAGTGTCATGGTGAGAAAGATGGCCACTAGTCTAAGATTATGAAATTAGACACCCATGCTTAATTGATTTTACATTAAAATATTTGATCCATCTGGAATTTATTTTAATGTAAGATTTGATTTAGAGCTTTTATTCCAAATGGCAAACTCATTGACTCAACTGCATTTATTGAATCACCCATCCTCTGGCTTGGATAGTCTGACTAGCATGTAGTGTAAACACATCTTATCTCCTTAACAACACTAACCTCAAGAACAAGGACTTTGTCTTTCTTCTCTTGGGACCTCCAGGGAAGCTGGCAGATCCTAAGTGTTCAACAAATACTAGGGTGGGGAGGGCAGGAGATTATAGAGCTTGCCGTATCATCTAGAGAGACAGAGAGTAGTTATTATGAAGATTAAATGAGATAATATCTGTAAAGTTCTTAAACTAGTACTAACAATAATTAAGACACTATTATCCTTTAGGTTTTTAAAACATATATAGCTCATTATATATTTAGATAATGTAGTAACAATATATTATAAAAAATGTTACCCTTTTGATTGAGAAACTTCATTTTTTGTAGGTTTTAATGATTAATCACTCCTTCTCCCCATTCTTTATCCCCTCTACTCTTACCTAATGAAATAGTGGCTAGGGAACCAGCAGTTAGCATAATGGCTATGTCACTGGACTCCCACGTAGTTGACTGCAGTTCGCATCCCGGACTCGGTGGCTTAAAACTCACGTGGGGTGCATGTGCTTGCGTGCCCAAGATCCCGAGAGGAGAATGGAGAAGGGATTGCAGCGTGACCATCCCCCCTGGGGGGTGATTTCTTGCTTTCTGTCTCTAATGTCTCTCTGTCTGTCTGGCAAGCACACGCACCCTATAGTGAAAACCTCTCAAAAAAAAAAAAAAAAAAAAAAAAAAAAAAAAAGGGGGTAATAGTGGCTAGTAAATCAAGTATTCATATGCCACATCTGACTTGGTATTCCCAGCTGACTTGAGATTTTTTTTTTTTTAATTCACATAGCTTACCATCAGGATCAAGATATTCTGGAGAAAGAGAAAGTAAACTATAATAGTAAAGTTTTGGGGATTTTTGCTATTGGTATAGTATAATAATAAAATAAAAACATTTAAAAAGCCTGTATTATCATATTTTCAAATGTATATTCAGGCCCAGCATCTGTGACACAATTGGTGGTATACCAGACTGCAGTGTTGGGAGCCACATGGCAACCACAGTTCAAATTCCCAGCCCACTTGGCCTGAAAACACGCCAGGTATAGGTGCACATACCCAAGAACCTGACAAGCTGGACTGGAGGAAAAGGATGGTGGCATGACCATGTTATGTGGAGGGTACCTCTCTCTCTCGCATAGTGTGCACATGCAGGGGCACTATCAGGAATATATTATATGTGGATATCATCACAGAAGCCATCCCACAACACTATAACTCTACTTACTGGTCTCTCTTACATGTAAGATTTGTGAACAGAAACTCACTTCATAAGAATTTGTTTCTGGGGGGACCAGCAGTTAGTGTAATGGCTATGTCGCTGGACTCACATGTAGTCGACCGCGGTTCACGTCCCAGACCCGGTGGCTTAAACTCACGCCGGGTGCGTGTGTGCGTGCCCAAGATCCCAGAGGAGAATGGGGGAGAAGGGATTGTGGCGTGGCCATCCCCCTGGGGAGTGATTTCTCGCTTTCTGTCTGTCTCTCTCTCTGTCTGTCTGGCATGTGCACGCACCCTATAGCAAAAACCGCTCCAAAAAAAAAAAAAAAAAAAATTTGTTTTTGGGCCCAGA
>NW_006160045.1:1686807-1690112 GCF_000334495.1 Tupaia belangeri chinensis
AAAAAAAAAAAAAAAAAGAATTTGTTTCTTATCTATTCCCCTCAAGCTCTCCTCAGGTCAGAGCTCAAAGCAGATTGGATCAAGGAGAACATCAAAAGGGATGTCCATGCCTCAGTCCGTTCTCCTCCATTCTCCTCTTGAGATTTGGGCACATATGGCAGTATATTTTCAAAGTTGTTGGATCCAGGCCTCAGACCTCAAACTGGGCAGATGCCCATGTGGGATCCAGCCACTTAACCACCATACCACCAGCTGGTGCTCTCTGTCTCTCTGTCTCCCTCTCTTTCTCTCTCGTGTACATGCCCTATAGCAAAAACCTTATATATATGTGTGTATATATATATATATATATTTTTTTTTTCTTGGCTATAGAGTACGTGTGCTCACCAGGCATAGTGACAGGGAAAATGAGAAAGCACCCATCCAGAGGGGCTGGTCACAATGCAGTCCCTTCTACATTCTTCTCGCACATGGCCCATTGCGTTTTGCAAGTTACTTTGTCCTGAACTTGAACCACTCATTCAGCCATGTGGGATCCAGCTGTCTTCACCACCACTGCACTGACTGGCCCAATGTCTTGTGATGTTTACATGCACAAGAGTTCTCAGAAAAGAAGTGAAACACGGAAGCAAATAGATTCAGGGATTTTTATACTGTTTTAACAAAGAAAAAGTTTTGAGGGACAGATAAAAATGATGAGGCAGGGTCACCAGGTAGTGTGGTGGTTAAGGCACATGGCTGACCGCCCATAGAGTCTCACCGATAGCAATCGAGTCTCAGACTTGGCGACTTGATAATCATGCCAAGCACATGTGCGCGTGTGCCCAAAATCCTAAGAGAAGAATGGAGAAGGGATTGTGTTGTGGTCATTACCCCTGGGGGATGATTTCTCACTTCCTCCTGTCTTTCTCTGTCTCCAAAACCTAAAACAAGTAAATAAAAAAATCAATCAATCATAGGGAAGTGACTAGGAAATAAATGAAGAAATGACTGAAATGTAAGGGCTATTTTGGTAAGGCATATTTATGCAAACTCATCTCAGTGCTGACTTTCTGTCTCCAGTGTTAAGAATAGCTCTTCTCGGGACCAGCAGTTAGCGTAATGGCTATGTGGCTGGACTCCCACGTAGTCGACTGCGGTTCGCGTTCCAGACTCGGTGGCTTAAAACTCACGCCAGGCGCGTGTGCGTGCGTGCCCAAGATCCCAAGAGGAGAATGAAGGAGAAGGGATTGTGGCGTGGCCATCCCCCCTGGGGGATAATTTCTCCCTTTCTGTCTCTCTGTCTCTCTCTGTCTGTCTGGCAAGCGCACATGCCCTATAGTAAAAAAACTCAAAAAAAAAAAAAGAATAGCTCTTCTCAGGACCAGCAGATGGCAGAATGGTTATGTTGCTGGACTCCCACATGGCCCCACCATGGTTTGAGTCCTGGACCTAGTGGCTTGAAACTCAGTCGGTGCATGTGCATGCATGTCCAAGATCCCTAGAGGAGGATGGAGAAAGGATTATGGCATGGCTATCCCCCCTGGGAGATGATTTCTCACTTTCTGTCTCTCTGTCTCTCTGGCAAGTGCACACACCCTATAGCAAAAACAAACAAACAAACAAAAAAAACAACAAAAAACTCTCCCCCCAAAAAAGAAAGAAAGAAAGAAAGGAAGAAAGAAAGAAAGAAAGAAAGTAAAGAAACAGCAGCTCTTTCAGGGTGGGATAAGGAAGAGAAGGCAGCATTATGAAGGAAAATTTGTACCCTATTTTTAAGCAGATAAGAGAGGGGAGAGAACTCTTCCTGCATCTATTGATTCTCAAGTGCTTTCAATTCAAAATGATCATTATGCCAAAGTGGCATATTTTGTGGTGACTTGTCCTAATCTCCTTCATTGACTTTGTTGCTAGTTTAGGTGCCAACCTACTGAAATATGAATTCTAATTCCCCATTTACTTTGTGACTTTTGTAGTTACTTAATATTTTTTGTCCCTCAGAACTCTTATCTTTAAAATGGAGATTAAAAACAGTGCCTACCTCATAGACTTAATGAAGATTTAGAGTTAAATATGAGCTTAATGAGCATAACATAATGAGCTTAATATAATGCCTACACAGCTGAAACACTAAATATGTGTTAGCCAGTATTGTTCAGTACTTATTGTGAGTTGGGTTTCCATACATATGACTGATATCCAAGGCAGTTGTAAATGGAGACATATTTTTATTTTCTATTAGATTTTAGAAATTCTACCTTTCTCCTTTCAAAGAATCTGGCAGTAAGACTCAGGGAAAAGAGGTTGGGACTTTGATAGCATGGAAGGTGTGAGTCCTTTGGGACTAACTGCTCTAATGTTAAAGCTTTTTTTTTTTTTTTTTAGAATTATTTTATTTGGGGGAACCAGCAGTTAGCGTAATGGCTATGTCACTGGACTCCCACGTAGTCGACCGTGGTTCGCGTCCTGGACCCAGTGGCTTAAAACCCACGCTAGGCCCGTGTGTGTGCGTGCCCAAGATCCCAAGAGGAGAATGGAGGAGAAGGGATTGCGGTGTGGCCATCCCCCCCTGGGGGGTGATTTCTCGCTTTCTGTCTCTCTGTCTCTCTCTGTCTGTCTGGCGAGCGCATGCGCCCTATAGTGAAAAACCTCTCTCTCAAAAAAAAAAAGAATTATTTTATTTAACTTTATGTATTTATTTATTTTAAGTTGAAGAGAGAGAAGCAGAGTGAGGGTGAGGGGAGGAGTGAGAAAGCAAGCCACCAGATCTGGAACTTGAACCACGGTTGGTCATGAAGGAGTCCAGTGCCCTTAACCACTACACTACCTGCTGACTCCATCTAAAGTTAAATCTCTTATACCTGAAGGAAAAGAGTATCTCAAGGAGATTTCTGCACTCTCCTATTCATGGTAACACTACTCACAGTAGCCAAGGTGTGGAAACAACCTAAGTTGTTCTACTGACAATGACTACCTAAGAAAACGTGTTTTATAATACATATCTATATGTAGAGATGTATGTCCTTCAGAAAAGTTATAGAAAACTAATTTTATGAAAAACTTTTTTTTTTTTTTGCTATAGGATATGTGTGCTCACTGGAGAGAGACATAAAGGGAAAGTGAGAATGAGGATGGCCACACTGCAACCCCTTCTCTATTCTCCTTGCAGGATTTTAGGCATGCATGCACACATGCACCATGATTCAATTTGCACATTTGGCCATTGGGATCCAGCCAGTTTAATCGTCATGCCCCTAGCTGATAGCTGGCCATTCATGAACTTCTTGAATTATCCTCATATATAATGGATAATTATTTACTCTTAG
>NW_006160045.1:1690122-1713584 GCF_000334495.1 Tupaia belangeri chinensis
CATTTGGGATGACATGGATGAATTTGGAGGGCATTATGCTAAGTACTTTAAGCCTTACAAAAATAAAACTACTGTATAATCTTTCTTATATGTGACATCTAAAAAAAGTTGAATATAAGAAAAAGAGTAGAACAATGGTTGCCAGAAATGTGGAAGTGCTGGGGTGGGGGAAAAGATGGAGAGATAGGTAGGAAAAGTCAAAGGGTTGGAAGTCACAGTTGGGTAGGATGAATTAGTCTAGAGTACTTTAAGCCTTACAAAAATAAAACTACTGTATAATCTTTCTTATATGTGACATCTAAAAAAAGTTGAATATAAGAAAAAGAGTAGAACAATGGTTGCCAGAAATGTGGAAGTGCTGGGGTGGGGGAAAAGATGGAGAGATAGGTAGGAAAAGTCAAAGGGTTGGAAGTCACAGTTGGGTAGGATGAATTAGTCTAGAGACCTAATGTACTTGCTAAGGGCTATAGTTAACAATACTGCATTGTATATTGGAAATTTGCAGAGTAGATGTTAGGTGCTCATGCCATATACCTAGATCATACTCACTAGGTTATATGTAAGGTTAATTGGCTTGACTTGTAGTAATCATTTATCTATTTATATGTATATAAAATACTATGGGGACCAGCAGGTGGCATGGTGGCTAAGGTGCTGGACTCTCCCATATGACTGATCATGGTTTGAGTCCCGGACCTGGAGGCTTGCTGTCTCACTTTCCCTCTGTGTGTGTGTGTGTGTGTGTGTGTGTGTGTGTGTCTATCTGGTCAAATTGAAATAAATGAGTGAATAAATAAAAATTAAATAGAAAAACTAATGATTGGGACCAGCAGTTGTAGTAATGGCTATGTTGCCGGACTCCCATGTGGTCGACCGCGGTTCGAGTCCAGGACCTGGTGGCTTGAACTCACGCAGGGCGTGTGTGCATGTGTGCCCAATATCCCAAGAGGAGAATGGAGGAGAAGGGATTATGGCATGGCAACCCCCCCTGGGGGGTAATTTTTCACTTTCTATCTTTCTGTCTCTGTCTTTCTGATGAGTGGACGTACCCTATAGCAAAAAATAACTCTCAAAAAAATTGTTTAAAAAATACTGTTATGTATCTTAAATATATACATTTTAAAAGAAGTTTAACATCATAATTCCAAGTACAAGGCCTACTATGGAGTCCTGAAGCTGCTGCTTGAAAAACATGCTGGGTGCATGTGCGTGAATACTCAAAATCCTAAGTAGAGTATGGGGTGTGGCCATCCCACCCTCTGAGGATGTACTTCTCATTTCCCCTCTCTCTCTTCTGTCGACAAACACAAATGCCCTATATAGTCAAATAAAAATAAAATAGAAAGCACCTACTGAGATGCTACTGTGGGCAGCACTCCATGCTTGCCACTGGCCATAGCAATACACAATATCCAGAAGACCTTATAAAGCACTTGGCACAGATGCTCTAAGTATTTTGCCGTAACTTGCGTTTTGATAGATTTTTCACACAAGGAACTCCCCCATCCCCCAGGATTCACCAATTGACTCCATTTTGTCCCTTTTTTCTTTTTTTTTTTTTTCCTTGGAGAGGTTTTTGCTATAGGGTGCATGTGCTCGCCAGAAAGACAGAGAAAAACAGAGAGACAGAAACCGAGAAATTACTCCCAGAGGGGATGGCCACACCCTTCTCCTCCACTCTCCTCTCGGGATCTTGGGCATGCACACACATGTGCTGGGCATGAGTTTAAGCCACGTGATCCGGGACTTGAACCAAGGTCGACTACACGAGGGTCCAGCGACATAGCCATTACGCCATCTGCAGGTCCCTATTTTGTCCCATTTTGAGAGAAAAAAATTTTTTGAGAGATTTTTACTATAGGGTGTGTGAGCTTGCTAGAGAGACAGAGAGAGAGAGCTATGTATAGAAAAAGCAATCACCTTCCCCAGGGCGATGGTCACACTGCAATCTCTTCCACTACATTCTCCTCTCAGGATTCTGGACATGCACACACACGCACCCAGCATGACTTTGAAGCCACCAGGTCTGGGACTCTAACCATGTTTGGCCATATGGGTGTCCAGCTCCTTAACTACTATGCCACCTGCCAGCCCTGAGAACATTGTTATTTAATGTTAAACTTGAATGAACTTGGCTAGGGAAATTTTGCTAAAGAAAAATTGAAGAGTTTAAATGAGTTTGCAATATCTAGTACCATGGCCAGTTGCTGTGGAATGTTTGACTCATACGAATCCTTTTCCTCCTAATCATGAATCACTAAACTGGTCATATTGCCTATTAATTGGGTGACTCACCCTCAGCATGGTGCTAAGGGAATGAGTTAATAATCATGGAGCATATTTTAACAGTATCTGATGAAAGACATCATGTGAAAGTAAAATATACTTATTCCAATTTCTCTTCTCTTATAACTAACAGCTGTGGCCAATTTTATTTTGTTACCACGATTAGCGTACATTTTCCCTTGCCTAGTTTCCATTTCCCTCACGGTGGGATCTTGTCCTTATTCCCCTCCACCCAGCCCCAGCTCCCAACAGTCATACATGTGAGTATCCAGCTGCCTTTACGATTGCATCATTTGTGAGCTCCAGTTGCCATGGCAGCATGAGGAGTTTGGAGGTTGTATTTTCCTCTATGAAGTTTTTTTTTTGTTTGTTTTTGTTTTTTTTTCATTTCTCATCTCAGTAGTCAAACATTCTGAGCTAACTGATAATTCAGATGTCTTCTGATTAATATTGGTGTCCAGTGGAATATTTTTCTGCTTGCCTTTTTTTACCTAATACTTCAGCCATTCCAGGAGTATCAGGTTGTGCAGTTTCAGGGTTTCTGATCTCACTGTAGTCAGTGGAATCAGAACCCCTGGAGTTGTGTGGTCTACTGTCCCGCACACTGAACATTATTGCCCTATCAAATCACTACCCCTATCCTCAACTGAGGTGTTTTTAGATACTTCATATCTGTTTTCATTTTTGAAATCTGTTGGACCTATGATGTGTATTGGGCAACAGTTGCTTGGTAATCTCTAAACCCTAAAAAGTGGAGTTAAATGACTGACCATTGCAAAAGTATCAAGGTAAGGAGCCAGCAGGTGGCAGAGTAGTTAAGGTGCTGGACGCCCATGTGGCCAATTGCTGTTCGAGTCCCAGACCCGGCAGCCTAAATTCTCGCCAGTGTGTATGTGTGCATGCCCAAAATCCCTAGAGGAGAACAAAGGAGAAGGGATTGCAGGGTAGCTGTTTCCCCTGGAGAATGATTTCTCACTTCCTCTCTCTCTGTGTGTCTGTCTTTTCAGTGAGTGCATGTGCCCTATAGGAAAAATCCCTCAAAATAAAAAGTATCAAGGTAAACTATGTCCTGCTTCCAGGAGGCTCTGGACTTCTTGATTAGAGATAAAAAGCATGTATATTTATTCATTTGTTTCACTTTCCTGAGAGCAGGTTAGCTTTAAAGGTGTTGTATTAGTACTCTCCAGCCAAAGGCTACTAGAAACACACTTAAGAGTTGAACAAGTTGGATTTATTACATGTTACTGTACCACATGAGGGTGAACTCATGCAATGAGGAACCAGGTTTGTTTCAGTAAGTGGGTAATAGAAAGGTGTGATAAGACTTGGGCTGATATTAAGCAGTTTGGGGAAGGATTGAGGATATTGGTCTGAATTTGATGCTGTCAGGAAACCAGGGTAATTCCATAATTAGGCATCTTAATAATTCTTATCTGTAAGGTAGGTAGAATCAAGGCAGGCTGCAGACATCTTTCATATTAACTGGGAAGTGGGCTGTTTGCCATTTTTGTGGCTTGGACCATGTAAATGTTTCTGTCAATATTTGGACATGGTTACAATGGCCTTGTTTTTGTCCAACAAGGATGGTCGCAGAGTAGCCTTGTCTGAGTAGTTGGTCTAGGAAATTTGCTGTGTTTAACAGGAGGTAACTGTGGTTTAACTGTGAGTACCAGGCCAGTTCCAGGACATGAGAAGATACGCTTTTTCTTTTCTTTTCTTTTTTCTTTCTTTCTTTCTTTTTTTTTTTTTTTTGAGAGGTTTTTTACTATAGGGGGCATGCGCTCACCAGAAAGACAGAGACAGACAGAAAGTGAAAATCACCCCCCAGGGGGGATGGCCACACTGCAATTCCTTCTCCTCCATTCTCTTCTCAGGATCTCGGGCACGTATGCACATGTGCCTGGAGTGAGTTTAAGCCACCGGGTCTGGGACTCAAATCATGGTCGACTACATGAGAGTCCAGCAACGTAGTCATTAGGCCATCTGCTGGTACCCATTTGTTGCTTCTTAATATCCCAGTTTAATCCAGCAATAATATCCAGAAATATCCTTTCTGATATCCAGAAGATACTGAATTTTCCCTAGCTTTCTACTCACAGACATTTCAACATTATTAAATATTGAAATGAGAAGTTTTATTTTTTTATTTTATTTTTTTTGGAGAAGTTTTCGCTATAGGGCGTGTGCGCTCACCAGACAGACATAGACATAGAGACAGAAAGCAAGAAATCACCCCCCAGGAGGGATGGTCACGCCACAATCCCTTCTCCTCCATTCTCCTCCCAGGATCTTGGGCACGCACGCACACGCGCCCGGTGTGAGTTCTAAGCCACCGGGTCCGGGACGCGAACCGCGGTCGACTACGTGGGAGTCCAGCGACATAGCCATTACGCTAACTGCTGGTTCCCAGAAATGAGAACTTTTAAAATAATCTACTCCAGAGGTTTCACAAACTTCTCCATCAGGATATTTATGCATGACCCAAAACAGAAGATTTGACATCACCATACTCTTCAAAGTTGGCAAGTGGGGTTTAAGCAGTAAAGAGGGGCCATTTGTGATGGTTCGTGAGCAATTCTTCAAGATTGTCTATAATTCCAACCTTCTCTTTTCCACTCAAGAATGACTCGATTCATACCAATGTATGTATATGTGTGTGTGTGTATGTATATGTAATAAATTATTTATATAATTTAGTACTTTATAAACTTTCAAAATACTGAGACAAACTTCATAATAGATTCCATCAGAACTATGTTTTCCCAACGAGTTTGAGAACCATCATGTATTTAGTTTAAACTCTCCCTGTATTGATGAAGGGAATAAGCCCAGAGAAGAAAGAAGTGACTAAAGATGAATTGAGCTCATCGGCAACTTCTTCTGTCACTTGAAAGCTCCCCTCCCATGCTTGGTCTCCCAACTTCTTTTACATTCCTTTGAATCCATCTGCTGGCGTTGAGCTAACCTCCCCTATACATCCTCCACCTTCCAACATCCAACATAAGTTCTCAGCCTCCTAGGCCTAGCATTCATTTAAGTGTGATAGAGTTAGCTGAGCTGAAGTGCTCAGTATAAAAACTTTGGTGGATCAGCTCAATGGCTTGGTAGTTAAGGGAGCCAGAACCCACATAGTCAATTATGATTTCAATTCCAGCCCCAGTGGCTTGAATAACATGCCCAGTGCACGTGCACGCATGTTCCAAATCTTGACAGGATGGAGAAATGGAAGAGAAGGTGTTATGGCATAACCACACCCCATTGGAGGGTTCTCCCTCTCTGTCTCTCTCTATTGAACACTCATGCCCTCTGGCAAAAAAAGAAAGAAAGAAAGAAAACTAGGCTTACTCTTCTAGAATCTTCATCAATCTTCACACTCTTCTATCCAACTGCCCACGAGGCTGCTTCACTAGTGAATTATACAAATAGTTCACACTAGGTCCAAAGTGGCATTCTTCCTGGGCTCTGTCTCCTGCCTCCTTCTCCCGCCAGTCTTACTGTCTTACCTAATCATAAATGACATCCCTGCCCAGACAGTGGATGAAGTCAGAAACTTAGATATCATTATCCAACCTTGATGTCTATTTTCCCTCAGCCCCATCTCAAATCTGTCAACAAATCCTATTAATTCTTCCTCAAAAATACATCTTGATTTTCTCAGTTTCCCTACAAATCTCGTGTCTAGTTTCTGTCTTCTCCTCCCTGACCTTTGCCCAGTTTTCTGCTATTCCCCTAGGGCCATATTTGGCCTTAATCTGTTATCCATACAACCAAAAAATTGACCTTAATATATTCCCTCATTTGAAAATCCTCTATAGCATCTCACCTAATCCTTTCCCCCAAGGCCTTCAAGTCCTGAGAGATCTGATTCCCAACCGCGTCTCTGAACAGTCCCTATCCTGACGGCCTTTGGTTCACTTTGCTTCAGCCCCGCTAAGTTCCATCCACACAGTCAGCTACGTGGGATCCAGCCACCTTTACCACCATGTACATAGGCAGGTTTATTGTTCAGTTTAAAAATATTAGTAAGAGCTTTGAAATTATTCTCTTTTGTTTAGTTCAATTTTATTATTCTCTTTTCAACTTTCTGTAATGTATTTTAAATATTTACAGTGATCACAATTCTTTGCCTTCCTGAAAGTTACAAATATTATCTTAAAATAACTTTTTTCCCAACCTTCGAAATTTTTAAAGCAATTTGGTGCTAGTTTTTTTTTGCTTTTTTTCTTTGCTATAGGGCACATGTGGGTGGTAGAGGGACACAGAAAGAGAACGTGAGAAGTCACCTCCAAAGGGGGAATGGCCATGCCTCAATCCCTTATTCTCCATTCCCCTCTTGGGATTTTGGGCATGCATGCACACTTGCCCAGTGTGATTCCGAAGGCGCCAGATCCAGGACTTGAACTATGAAGCTGGCCATGTGGGATCCAGTGCCTTAACCTCCATACCATCTGCTGGTTCCAGTTGCTATATTTTTAAAGCATCTACTGAGAGATTGCCAAAATAGCAGAGTCATAAGAAAGTTTTCCCAGTGGTGGTGTGTATATTGTGAAAATAATACAGGACAGGTGTAAAGCATGACACTGAGTTCTCAGTGGACTATCCTCAGTGCATCTTCAGATGTTTTCCGAAGACCACTCGCAGTGGAATTACCTGATTAAAACTGCAGATTCTGGGGACTAGCAGATTGTTATGGCATAACCACACCCCATTGGAGGGTTCTCCCTCTCTGTCTCTCTCTATTGAACACTCATGCCCTCTGGCAAAAAAAGAAAGAAAGAAAGAAAACTAGGCTTACTCTTCTAGAATCTTCATCAATCTTCACACTCTTCTATCCAACTGCCCACGAGGCTGCTTCACTAGTGAATTATACAAATAGTTCACACTAGGTCCAAAGTGGCATTCTTCCTGGGCTCTGTCTCCTGCCTCCTTCTCCCGCCAGTCTTACTGTCTTACCTAATCATAAATGACATCCCTGCCCAGACAGTGGATGAAGTCAGAAACTTAGATATCATTATCCAACCTTGATGTCTATTTTCCCTCAGCCCCATCTCAAATCTGTCAACAAATCCTATTAATTCTTCCTCAAAAATACATCTTAATTTTCTCAGTTTCCCCTACAAATCTCGTGTCTAGTTTCTGTCTTCTCCTCCCTGACCTTTGCCCAGTTTTCTGCTATTCCCCTAGGGCCATATTTGGCCTTAATCTGTTATCCATACAACCAAAAAATTGACCTTAATATATTCCCTCATTTGAAAATCCTCTATAGCATCTCACCTAATCCTTTCCCCCAAGGCCTTCAAGTCCTGAGAGATCTGATTCCCAACCGCGTCTCTGAACAGTCCCTATCCTGACGGCCTTTGGTTCACTTTGCTTCAGCCCCGCTAAGTTCCATCCACACAGTCAGCTACGTGGGATCCAGCCACCTTTACCACCATGTACATAGGCAGGTTTATTGTTCAGTTTAAAAATATTAGTAAGAGCTTTGAAATTATTCTCTTTTGTTTAGTTCAATTTTATTATTCTCTTTTCAACTTTCTGTAATGTATTTTAAATATTTACAGTGATCACAATTCTTTGCCTTCCTGAAAGTTACAAATATTATCTTAAAATAACTTTTTTCCCAACCTTCGAAATTTTTAAAGCAATTTGGTGCTAGTTTTTTTTTGCTTTTTTTCTTTGCTATAGGGCACATGTGGGTGGTAGAGGGACACAGAAAGAGAACGTGAGAAGTCACCTCCAAAGGGGGAATGGCCATGCCTCAATCCCTTATTCTCCATTCCCCTCTTGGGATTTTGGGCATGCATGCACACTTGCCCAGTGTGATTCCGAAGGCGCCAGATCCAGGACTTGAACTATGAAGCTGGCCATGTGGGATCCAGTGCCTTAACCTCCATACCATCTGCTGGTTCCAGTTGCTATATTTTTAAAGCATCTACTGAGAGATTGCCAAAATAGCAGAGTCATAAGAAAGTTTTCCCAGTGGTGGTGTGTATATTGTGAAAATAATACAGGACAGGTGTAAAGCATGACACTGAGTTCTCAGTGGACTATCCTCAGTGCATCTTCAGATGTTTTCCGAAGACCACTCGCAGTGGAATTACCTGATTAAAACTGCAGATTCTGGGGACTAGCAGATGGCATAAGGCTTACTTCACTAGACTTCCATATAGTAGATTGTGGTTGGAGTCCCAGACTCAGCGACTTAAGACATACCAGGCACTCAGGACCAGCAGATGGGGTAATGGTTACATCACTGGACTCCCACATAGTCAACCACAGTTCAAGTCCCAGACCCGGTGGCTTAAACTCCTATCGGATGTGTGTGCGTGCATGCCCAAGAGATTGCAGAATGGCCATACTTCCTGGGGGGTGGTTTCTCACTTTCTGTCTCCCTGTCTTTCTCTGTCTCTCTGGCAAGCGCACACACCTTATAGGAAAAATCTCTCAAAAAACAAATTGCATATTCCAGGGCCAGTAGGTGATGTAGTGTTTAAGGTGTTGGAGTCCCACATGGTCAATCACAGTTTGAGTCCCAAACCTGGTGGTTTGAAACTCACATGAGGTGTTGGAGCCAGCAGTTGCCATAATGGTTATGTCATCGGACCACCATGTAGTCAACCGTGGTTTGACCAAACCTGGTGGCTTAAACACACTCCAGGCATGTGTGTGTGCATGCCCAAGATCCCAAGAGGAAAATGGAGAAGAAGGGATTGTGGTGTATCCATTTCCCCTGGGGGGTGATTTCTTACTTTCTGTCTCTCTGTCTCTGTCTTTTTAGCAAGTGCACGTGCCCTATAGCAAAAACATCTCCAAAAAAGAAAAAAAAAAGAAAAGAAAAAAGAAATAAAAAAAGAAACTCATACCAAGCGTGTGTGTGTGCATGCCAAAAGGAGAATGGAGAAGAGGGGATTGTGGTGTGGCATCCTCCCTGGGGGTGGGGGGGGGTGATTTCTCATTTTCTCTCCATTTTTGTCTCTCCAGTGAGCACATGCACCCTATAGGAAACATCTGTCTTAAACAAAAATGGAAGATTCCTGGATACCGTCTTAGACCTACAAATCTGAAGTGGCAGGGGATGGCAGCAATCATCTGTCTCGTTTGCTTGGCTGGCTACAGCAAAGTATCACAGCCTGGGTGGCTTAAGCAACAGAAATTGATTTCTCACAGTTCTGGGTGCTGGGAAGTGTCATGGTCCTCTTTCTGGCTTATAGACCCCCAAATCCCATCATGTTGGGAGTTAGTACTTTAACATACTAATTTTGGTTGAAAACATTTAGTCTCTGACAATCTACGGTGTTAGCTTGTATTCCAGTATTCCAGTGATTCTAAAATTTGAGAACCTTGATTTAGGATAACGGGGTGGGGGGGGGGGATTTCTCATTTTCTCTCCATTTTTGTCTCTCCAGTGAGCACATGCACCCTATAGGAAACATCTGTCTTAAACAAAAATGGAAGATTCCTGGATACCGTCTTAGACCTACAAATCTGAAGTGGCAGGGGATGGCAGCAATCATCTGTCTCGTTTGCTTGGCTGGCTACAGCAAAGTATCACAGCCTGGGTGGCTTAAGCAACAGAAATTGATTTCTCACAGTTCTGGGTGCTGGGAAGTGTCATGGTCCTCTTTCTGGCTTATAGACCCCCAAATCCCATCATGTTGGGAGTTAGTACTTTAACATACTAATTTTGGTTGAAAACATTTAGTCTCTGACAATCTACGGTGTTAGCTTGTATTCCAGTATTCCAGTGATTCTAAAATTTGAGAACCTTGATTTAGGATAACCTCAAGCCTTTCTCTTCTCTCAATCTCTCTCAATAATAACTCACAGGCTTTGAGAGTTTAAAATGTACTATGCAGTTTTCTAAGCCCTCTACAAGCTTTTTATTTCTCACAATGACTCTTTGAGGGGAGTGCTATTGTTATCTCCACTTTATAAATAAAAGTAAATGGAAGCAAAGAGAATTTTAAATAATTTGTCCAAAGTCACACAGCTTGGAAATGACAGAGTTGAGATACAGACCTGGGCAACATGATAGCAAGAACCCAAATCAGTTTCATTCTGATGAACTGTTCTCAGTTTAAAAGACTAAATGTTTTCTTTTCAGAACCACAAAAGGATCTCAAGGTCACATTGTTAAACAGGACTCAGTAAATGAACAGAGCCACAAAAAAAATCTCATTCTTCCTTGCTATAAATCTTTAAAAGACAGAAAAATGACTCCATTTTATTAGGTCAGACTTTTTTGTAATAGGCAAAAGAAAATATATCTATCGGGACCAGCAGTTGGCGTAAGACTATGTCACTGGACCCCCACATAATTGACCCCGGTTCGAGTCTCAGACCCAGTGGCTTAAACTCACACTGGGTGTGTATGCATGCATGCCCAAGATCCCGGGAGGAGAATGGAGGAGAAGGGATTGCAGTGTGGCCATCCCCCCTTGTGTGTGTGTGTGTGGGGGGATTTTTCACTTTCTGTCTCTCTCTGTCTTTCTGGTGAGCGCACACACCCTGTAGCAAAACTTTTCAAAAAAAAGAAGAAAGGGACCAGCAGGTGGCATGGTGGTTAAGATGCTGGACACTCCACATGGCCAACCAGGGTTCGAGTCCTGAATCTGGTGGCGTGCTTTCTCACTTCCCCTTTCTCTCATTCTCTCCCTCTGTCTCTCTCTGGTCAAACTAAAAAAAAAATAAATAAACAAATGAATAAAATAAAATAAATAATTATTAAAAAAAAGAAGAAGAAAGAAAATACATCTATCTATACAGGATTCTTAGCCAAGGAAATGTAGTCAAATCCAGGGAAAGTCAAGTTAGAGTTTGACTTATCCAGAAAATTTCATCAGCCCTTTGTGACTTCCTCAACTATTTACAAAAAATAGATATAAATTCTTATGTACATATTTTAAACTTTGTTTGTAGCATACTATTCTCTTGTTTCCATTAAACAATTTAATCTCTCAGAGAATATTATAAATACTTGAATGTAGAGATCTTTAATGTCAAGAAGGGGTCACCAGGTCTGTCCCTGTGGCCTAGCAATTAAGGGAGCTGGATCCCACATGGCCAACTCTGGTTTCATCCCCAGGGGCTTGAAAAACATGCTGGGCATGTGTGTTTGTAGAGAGAAATAGAGAGAAGAAAGGACGGTGGCATGACCATGCCCCACTGAGGGGTGCTTTTTTCCCTCTCTTTTTCTCTGTCGCCATCTTTCTCTAGTAAGAAAATGTGCCCTCGGGACCAGCAGTTGGCATAATGGCTATGTCACTGGACTCCCATGTAGTCGACCATGGCTTGAGTCCTAGACCCGGTGGCTTAAACTCACGGTGGGCACGTGTGTGCATGTGCACAAGACCCTGAGAGGAGAATGGAGAAGAAGGGATTGAGGTGTGGCCATGGCCCCTTGGGGGTGATTTCTCACTTTCTTTCTATTTACTTATTTATTTTTAAAATAATTATTTATTTAATTTTATTTATTCATTTATTTATTTCAATTTGACTAGAGAGAGACAGAGAGAAAGTGAGAAAACAAGCCACCAGGTCCAGGACTAGAACAGTGATCACTCATGTGGGAGTGTCCAACATCTTAACCACCATGCCACCAGCTGGTACCCACCAATTTCTCACTTTCTATCTCTCTGTCTCTCTGTCTTTCTGGTGAGCACAAGTGCCCTATAGCAAAAACCTCTGCCGGGAAAAAAAAAAAAAAAGTACCCCACTGGCTGTTAAAGAAAGAAAGAAAAGTATTAACACATTTGAATGCTTTTTCTGCTCAGCCACCATGCCAGGATGCCAGGTTCTTTGCACGTGGTACATTATCTTCACATAGCCTAAGATGATGAGTGGAATGAAGCAATGCTGTGGGTGCCCAGAATACTGCGGGCTGCTCTGTGGGGCCTGGGAAGAGTCCAGTTACCCTAAGCCCTGGACCTGTCCTTGCCTATGTTATCCTGGACTCTCTATTTGTCTGTGCATGGCCATCTCTCATTGAAAACTGATGTCATCAAGCTCACAGACATCTCTCGCTCTCTCTCTCTCTCTCTCTCTATATATATATATATATGTATGTGTGTATATATCCCTTTTCCTCCATTCTCCTCTCGGGATCTTGGGCATACGCATACATGCACCCGGCGTGAGTTTAAGCCACTGGGTCCTGGACACCAACTGCGATCGACTACATGGGAGTCCAACGACATAGCCATTACACCAACTGCTAGTCCCCAGATATCTCAATATTAATAAACATCTTTTAAAAGAAGAGCTATCAAATGACCAATGTGATCAGCATATTGTTTCCCTGGAAACTAATTCATAAGAAGCTAAATTATAATCTGCTTGATGAATATAGAGTTAAAACAAGACAAATTACATAAGTATTAAGTCCACTCTTAACAGTCTCAAGAATTCCTTTTTTTTTTTTTTTTTAGATAGCTTTATAGTATAGGGCACATGTGTCCCATGGAGAGACAGACAGGGAGACAGAGAAAAATCACCCCCTTTTCCAGGGATTATGGCCATGCTGCAATCCCTTCTCCTCCAGTCCTCTCTCAGGATTTTGAGCATGCACACATACATGAGTTTTTAAGCTGCCAGGTCTGGGACTTGAGCTGCAGTGAACCATGTGGGAGTCCAGCAGTGTAACCCTGATGCCATATGCTGGTCCCAAGACCAGAGAATTTTCAAGAATTCTAAGATATGTGTTGTAACTCCCCAAAGAATAGAATGTACACTGTGATTTGCCCTCTATACAACTCAAAAACAAACTTGACGTCACAGAACTTACTTCATTCTTCTCTCCTTTTTCTGACCTCTCCATCAGGAATTCTTCATCTGTTGTGGGAGCCTCCAAAAAGGGCATACAAATTTTGTGTATAATTTGTAGGTACTAGAAAAGCATTTATACAATTCCATGCATTTCAAATATATTAGATATTTGTAATTTTTAATAATTAGCAATGTATAAGTTAATTGCGATTAATATAGTATAAATTCATTAGTACCATAATGTAAGTTTATCAATTAAACATGGATTCTAGAACTGGTCTTGTGGCCTAGTGTTTGGAAGAACCAGATCTCACATGGCCAGCTATATGGTTTGAATCCCAGCCCTGGCAGCTTGAAACGTGGGGTGCGTGTATTTGCATGCCTCAAATACTGACAGGATGGGGAAATGGAGAAGGAATTGTGGCATGACCATGCTTCATTATAGGATGTTTTCCCTCTCCCTCTCTCTCTCTGTCTCATTCTCCAGTACATTCACCTTCTGACAAAACTTAAAAAAAAAAAAATTCTAATTTAAAAATATTTATATCAACATATATCTTGTATAAATTTACATTGTTTGTTTTTTAGAGATCTTTGCTATAGGGTGCGTGTGCTCGCCAGAAAGACAGAGACACAAAGCAAGAAATCATCCCCCCCACCGGGGGGATGGCCATGCTACAATCCCTTCTCCTCTCAGGATCTTGGGCACGCACGCACATGTATCTGGCATGAGTTTAAGTCACCAGGTCTGGGACTTGAACCGAGGTCAATTACATGGGAGTCCAGCGACATAGCCATTATGCCAACTGCTGGTCCCACTTTCTAATCTTTTTAAATAACAACTGTATAATTTACATTTAGCTAATTTATGCATTTACCCACCCCTGTTTATGGTGAACAAAGATGACATTATCTTCCTGTAAACTGCTTCTCTAAGAAGCCAAGCTCTTGCCTCAGGCTTTTGTCTCTGTCCTACCCTCCAGCGCCCTGCCCCAGGCCTCAGCGGGTGGTGAGATAGTACCTTTGCTCTCTTTGGGAAGCCGGCCTCCCCAGTCTTTTCTAAAATAGTGTATCTCCACGCCCCCAAACTCCCCTCACCAACGTGGTTTCTCTTTCTATAAGACACGGAAAGCAGGAACCAGCAGTTGTCATAATGGCTATGTCGCTGGACTCCCACGTAGCTGACTGTGGTTCGAATCCCGGACCTGGTGGCTTAGAACTCACACCGGGCGCGTGTGCATGCGTGTCTGAGATCCTGAGAGGAGAATGGAGGAGAAGGGATTGCGGCGTGACCATGCCCTCTGGGATGTGATTTTTCACTTTCTCTCTCTAATGTCTCTGTCTGTCTGGCAAGCGCATGCGCCCTATAGCGAAAACCTCTCAAAAAAAAAAAAAGACACGTAAAGCAACCGGAAGTCACGGCAGTTGTGTGTTCTTGAGAACTCTGTTAGTGCTCTTTTTACTGGTTTCCTCCCTATGCTCAGAACCAAGCCTCACCTAGAATTGGTGCTTGGATATTATTTTATAAATAAATGACTATCAAATTTTCATACTTTGAACAAGTATTTTAAAATATTTGGCCGGCTTCCCAAAGAGAGCAAAGGTACTAAATTAAAATTGGGACAACTGGTTTATAAAAAGTTCATTCAAAATTTGGACAGACACTGTTATTCTCCTAAAATGTTACACTATACTGATTTACAAATGTATAGAGGAACTTTTTTTTTTTTTTTTTTAAGAAGTTTTTGTTTTGGCACCTGTGCTCACCAGAAAGACAGAGAGAGACAGAAAGATAGAAAGTGAAAAATCATCCCCCAGGAAGGAAGGATGGCCACACCGCAATCCCTTCTCCTCCACTCTCCTCTTGGGATCTTGGGCAAGAGCACACGTGCAGGTGTGAGTTTAAGCCACTGGGTCCAGAACTCAAACCATGGTTGACTACATGGGAGTCCAGCGACATAGCCACTACACCAACTGCTGGTCCCTAGAGGAATTTTTTTACTTAGTCTAACCAACAGGAAATATCACAATACTTTTCTCCTAACATCAGATTTATTTTATGTTACTATACTGTATTTTCCTCATCACATTAAGTGGGAAAATGCTTGTTTTACTTTATTTCTTTAGATTTGAGTATCTTTTAAGTATATTAATGTTTTGTTATTTGTGATTTGCCTACTTTATGCTATCACATTCTTTTTTTTTTTGGAGAGGTTTTTTTGCTACAGGGCGCGTGTGCTCGCCAGACAGAGACATAGAGACAGAAAGCGAGAAATCACCCCCCAGGGGGGATGGTCACGCCACAATCCCTTCTCCTCCATTCACCCCTGTTTATGGTGAACAAAGATGACATTATCTTCCTGTAAACTGCTTCTCTAAGAAGCCAAGCTCTTGCCTCAGGCTTTTGTCTCTGTCCTACCCTCCAGCGCCCTGCCCCAGGCCTCAGCGGGTGGTGAGATAGTACCTTTGCTCTCTTTGGGAAGCCGGCCTCCCCAGTCTTTTCTAAAATAGTGTATCTCCACGCCCCCAAACTCCCCTCACCAACGTGGTTTCTCTTTCTATAAGACACGGAAAGCAGGAACCAGCAGTTGTCATAATGGCTATGTCGCTGGACTCCCACGTAGCTGACTGTGGTTCGAATCCCGGACCTGGTGGCTTAGAACTCACACCGGGCGCGTGTGCATGCGTGTCTGAGATCCTGAGAGGAGAATGGAGGAGAAGGGATTGCGGCGTGACCATGCCCTCTGGGATGTGATTTTTCACTTTCTCTCTCTAATGTCTCTGTCTGTCTGGCAAGCGCATGCGCCCTATAGCGAAAACCTCTCAAAAAAAAAAAAAGACACGTAAAGCAACCGGAAGTCACGGCAGTTGTGTGTTCTTGAGAACTCTGTTAGTGCTCTTTTTACTGGTTTCCTCCCTATGCTCAGAACCAAGCCTCACCTAGAATTGGTGCTTGGATATTATTTTATAAATAAATGACTATCAAATTTTCATACTTTGAACAAGTATTTTAAAATATTTGGCCGGCTTCCCAAAGAGAGCAAAGGTACTAAATTAAAATTGGGACAACTGGTTTATAAAAAGTTCATTCAAAATTTGGACAGACACTGTCAAATTATTCTCCTAAAATGTTACACTATACTGATTTACAAATGTATAGAGGAACTTTTTTTTTTTTTTTTAAGAAGTTTTTGCTATAGGGCACCTGTGCTCACCAGAAAGACAGAGAGAGACAGAAAGATAGAAAGTGAAAAATCATCCCCCAGGAAGGAAGGATGGCCACACCGCAATCCCTTCTCCTCCACTCTCCTCTTGGGATCTTGGGCAAGAGCACACGTGCAGGTGTGAGTTTAAGCCACTGGGTCCAGAACTCAAACCATGGTTGACTACATGGGAGTCCAGCGACATAGCCACTACACCAACTGCTGGTCCCTAGAGGAATTTTTTTACTTAGTCTAACCAACAGGAAATATCACAATACTTTTCTCCTAACATCAGATTTATTTTATGTTACTATACTGTATTTTCCTCATCACATTAAGTGGGAAAATGCTTGTTTTACTTTATTTCTTTAGATTTGAGTATCTTTTAAGTATATTAATGTTTTGTTATTTGTGATTTGCCTACTTTATGCTATCACATTCTTTTTTTTTTTGGAGAGGTTTTTTTGCTACAGGGCGCGTGTGCTCGCCAGACAGAGACATAGAGACAGAAAGCGAGAAATCACCCCCCAGGGGGGATGGTCACGCCACAATCCCTTCTCCTCCATTCTCCTCTCGGGATCTTGGGCACGCACGCACATGCGCCCGGCATGAGTTTTAAGCCACCGGTCCGGGACGCGAACCGCGGTCGACTACGTGGGAGTCCAAAGACATAGCCATTACGCTAACTGCTGGTCCCGCTATCACATTCTTTTTTGAAGAGGCATTCATTTCATTTTGTTTATGATTGGTATTTTAATTTGATAAAGGGCACATGTGCTCGTGAGAGAGAAGAAGAGAGAAAGTAAGCCACCAGGTCCAGGACTCGAACTGAGGTTGACCGTGGGTGTAACCATGTTATTCCCAAAAGGGGAACAATTATTTCTCTCTCTTAACAACCAAAAGGAAACAACTATTTCTCTCAACATTTTAGACATACCAGTTCCATTATATAAGATGTTAAAATAGTAATTAGACAGAAAAAGGAAACCGTATTACTAGTTCCAGTAGCTCTTACTTGGTGCCAGTTCAATTCTAAGTGATTTACACATGCTCTTTTGCTTAGTCTTTTCAATAATCCTGTGAAGTAAGTATAATACAATTACTATTCTATTTCTTAAAAAACTGGCTAGAAGGCACATATGCTCACTCATCTGGGGGAGGGCTGGCAGTGAGAAAATATCCCCCCATAGAGTCAGCCTGAGGGAGGGCCAGATCTATTTTTGTATAGGTTGCAAGCTAAGACGGCATCTTACGTTTTTCAAGTGGTTGGGGAAAAGCAAAAGAATAACAACATTTTGAAACATGTGAAAATTATTTTAAATCCAAGTTTCAGTATCCATAAATAAAAATTTATCTCCCACCCATTCATTTACATTTTGTCTCTGGCGGCTTGTGAACTACAGTGGCAGTGCTGATGAGCTGTTACAGACACCTTTGAGCCTAAAATATTTACTATCTGGCTCTTTGCAGAAAATGTTTGTTGACCCCTGCTCTAGGCAAAGCTGTTTTAAAATTTGCAATGTTTGCTGAGGCACTGCAGCTGTCAGCTGGACCCCAAACACAGACAAGTTACAGAGGGGAAACTGTTGTCCCAGACTTTGCTGCATAGAATCCTTTTTTGTGTGTCATCAATTTAAATTATTTTGCGTCCCTAAAAGATGCTAAAAAAGGCTTTGGGATTTAGAAAGTTTTCCAAAGGCCTATCCAGTCACATATCCAAATAAATCTGGTTTTTGCAGCCCAAAACTTTTGCTTTGATTGCTGAAAATTTTGCCAGATATGCCCAGCTGGTGTTTACCTATGTCTCTGTAGGACAAATACGAGAGAGGGAGTTTAATTTTCTTGGGATAATTAGGGGTGTCCACAGAAGGGGACTAATGAGGACAGGAACTCTCTGGGCTTGATTGGACGAAGTTAAGATCCGCCTGAGCTAGGACCCAAGTACACTCAGCATGCAATGAGTGAAAAGCCATGTGTAGAAACTGTTCACTAAAACCTGTATAAACAGAGAGCCAGGTAGACTTCCGGAAATGCCACAAAACATTAGTAAAATCTGTCTATAGCTTTTGGTATCCTGAGTAGTCTTTTTTGTTGTTGTTGTTTTTCTTGCTTAGAATTTTTATTTTTAATTTAAATTTGTATACGTTCATTCACTGTACATCATTACAGCATACAAAATGAGATTTTTCATCCAGAGTACACTGTATATTGTCTCAATCAAGCACATCAACATACACATTATTGTCAACAAATAATTTTCCATTTCTTGTTTCCTGTATGTTTTGCTCCCCCCCATCCTTAATTCCCTATCTCTTACCCTCTGCCATCTCCCACTCTCTTCCCACACTGTCTCTGGTATCTATGTTTACTTTCTATACTGTTCCCCCACCCCCCACATTTTATTGAATTACTAAAGATCTTAATTAATCTAAATATTTTCATAGTAAACACAGCTGATATATACATTTCCATGGACACAAGTCTAACTTTAGGCATCCTATAAAGTAGCACCTAGCTGGAGCTATATATCTTACTGTGGTCATTGAATAGATTTTTTTTCTGAAACTTTTTTTTTTGTAACTTAATTTACATTTTTTTCCCTAAGCATCATCACAGCATACAAAATGTGATTTCCCATCCAGAATATATTGCATAGTGACTTAATCATGCATATTATTATCAAAAATTTTCCTGAGTAGTCTTAAAAAACAAGACTAGATAGGTAGTTAGGTGATCAAGGACCTTGTACCATACACCATGGAAGCTAGGAGTAGCCAATATGTAAGTAGAAGGAATGAAAGTGTTTTGAGAATGAGGGAATAGCATGTATTGGGTCGTTGGGAAAGTCATAAGATTTTGCACAGAAAAAAGGAAAGCAGAAAAATATATCATGACTTTACTGATGACCTAGCATTTAATGCTAGGTTGTGTTAGACTCTAAAAATATAAAATAATGTTCTTGTTTCTAAAGATATCTTGGTGTAGTGGGAGAAACATAGATGTAAACAATGTTTTTAAACCTTTGCTAGAGGGTATGTGTGCTAGAGAGAGAGAGAGAGAAAGCAAGAAATCACTCCTGAGGGGGGATGGCCACACCGCAATCTCTTCTCTTCTATTCTCCTGTCGGGATCTTGGACATGCACGCACATGAGCCCGGTGTGAGTTTTAAGCCACTGGGTCTGGGACTCGAACCACAGTCAACTACATGGGAGTCTAGTGACATAGCCATAACGCCAACTGCCTGTCCCAAATTTTTAAAATTTAATATAGGATATTTATATAGGAATCTAAGAACCAGACACCTCAGATTTGAAAATGCAGGTTCTCAGGCACCAGCCCGTTAACCTGCAGAAACGTCAGTCAGCTAGTCCATGACACAACAATAGTGCATGCTCCTTGTTCTTGGACCCACATGAGAAAATCCCAGGTTTGTTCTCTGAGGGCTCTGAGTATACACAGGGTATACATATGTGCCTGTGATCGGAGCTGGCTGGTGTTGGGGAAGGAGACCCATTAGGTGGTGACTGTCTACTTATTTTTCTTTATTTTGTTTAAGAGCTCCTGAGGGGGGATGGCCACACCGCAATCTCTTCTCTTCTATTCTCCTGTCGGGATCTTGGACATGCACGCACATGAGCCCGGTGTGAGTTTTAAGCCACTGGGTCTGGGACTCGAACCACAGTCAACTACATGGGAGTCTAGTGACATAGCCATAACGCCAACTGCCTGTCCCAAATTTTTAAAATTTAATATAGGATATTTATATAGGAATCTAAGAACCAGACACCTCAGATTTGAAAATGCAGGTTCTCAGGCACCAGCCCGTTAACCTGCAGAAACGTCAGTCAGCTAGTCCATGACACAACAATAGTGCATGCTCCTTGTTCTTGGACCCACATGAGAAAATCCCAGGTTTGTTCTCTGAGGGCTCTGAGTATACACAGGGTATACATATGTGCCTGTGATCGGAGCTGGCTGGTGTTGGGGAAGGAGACCCATTAGGTGGTGACTGTCTACTTATTTTTCTTTATTTTGTTTAAGAGCTTCCCTCTATCGCTCTCACTCTCATGGAAGAAATAAATAAAATTAAATTAAAATTTGCATGTGGGACACACCCACATGCAATGACTAAAGCAGGGAATCAAGGTTTCCGAGGGGGAAACCTTCCCCAGAAGAGGGTAACCTAATATAACAGTCAGTTTGTGACAAGCTCAGTGTGCAAGAGAGTAGTGTCTGTCATGGCAAAGACAAGTTGTTGAATGTGATGAGAAGTTAAGCTCCTTTTGGATGATGAGCAATGGGGCATTTGTTGTGAAGATTTTGGGTTCTAGAGTGAGACCCACCAGGGTTCAACTCCAACTCTATCTTTACTTACCTGGTCACCCTTTATCAACCTTTTGGTTTCCTCATGATCAAAATGGATATGATAATCATGCCTACTTTGAAGGATTATTATGAAGTTTAACTAATTTAAGCCATGGGGCTGGGATCGAACCACATGGTCAGCCATGTGGGAAATGGTTATCTTAACCACCAGGCCACAGAGCCATCCTGAAAATGTCTTTTCAATGATAAAACTACACTCTGGGACTTGGTTTCTTTTACAGGAAGGATTTGGGTTCTCCCAAATCTGATTAGAAACGTAAATCTAATGCAGTTAGTCCTTAGAATTAAGGGAGGGGCAGATCCACTCTTTCTACCCTTAACCCACACCCACTGTTTACATTCTTGGAGGTACACCCTTTTCCCACCCCACCTCACTTGGGTAGTTCCTTTGGGTTCCAACTTAAAAATCCCTTTTAATGCAGACTAGCAGTTGGCGTAATGGCTATGTTGCTAGACTCTCATGTAGTCCACCACGGTTGGAGTCCTAGATCTGGTGGCTTTATCTCACGTCGGCTATGTGTGTGTATGTGTGTGTGCCCAAGATCCCAAAAAGAGAATGGAGGAGAAGAGACTGTGGCGTGGTCATCCTCCCTGGGGGGTGATTTCTCACTTTCTGTCTCTCTGTTTCTCTCTGTCTTTCTGATGAGCACATGCGCCCTATAGCAAAAACCTCTCTAAAAAAAAAAAAATCCCTTTTAATGAGAAGCTTTCAGAACTGTCTCAGGAAATCTGAGCATATACGATCACCAAAAACATTGTATTTGTTTATTACTTTTCTCATTTATTTTATCTGATTTCATAATCTAAATATTTACTTTTTGCTAGTTGTCTTAAGGTGGTTTGTATATCAAGGTCCTGGTCTATTAGTTATAATATCCTCATTGCTTTCCAGTTTCTTCACGTGCGTTTTTGTATTTCAGCAACTCTGTTATCTCCATATGAACAGGAATCTATTTGGAAAAGTAGATATGAAGAAGTTGGGAAGAATATGTTTACTATCTTTATTATGGTTTATGTATTTATTAAAAATTTTTTTAAAGTTTTTTTTCCATTATGCATGTGCTCTCACCAGAGAGAGATATAGAGACAGAGACAGAGAGACAGAGAGAGACAGAGAGGGAATATGAGAAATCACTTCCCCCCCCCCAGGGTGGGGGGATGGTCATGGCACGATTCTCTCTCCTCCACCCTTCTCTTGGGATTCTGGGCATGCATGTGTTGACATGATTCTCAAATTGCTAGCACTGGGACTCAAACCATAGTCTGCCATGTGAGAATCCAGTCCCCAACCACCCTGCCACTCACTGGCCCCTATTTTTAAACATTTAAAAAGATAATTTTCCTTTTTTCTTTTGAGAGATTTTTGTCATAAGGTGCATGTGCTTGCTGGAGAGACATAGAGAGAAAGAAAGTAAGAATTCATCCCCTGGGGTGGTTGGCCATTTCACAATCTCTTCTCCATTCTCCTCTTGGGATCTTGGGCACACATGCACCTGCACCTGGCGTGAGTTTTAAGCCACTGGGTCTAGGACTTGAACTGTGGTCAACTACAAGGGAGTCTAGCAACATAACCATTATGCTATCTGCTGGTCCCAAAGATAGTTTCCTTCCTTTTTTTTTTCTTTTTCTTTCTTTTCTTCTTTCTTTCTTCCCTTCTTCTTGTTTTATTTCTTTCATGAGCAATAGACAGAAAGAGAGAGCAAGAGCATCTCCAACAGAATCTTGTTGCCACAACCCAGTTCCAGCCTCCTCTCAGCCCCAGATGTGCATGCATGAAATACTCAAGGAGGTCACTAGACTTGAATAGGGAAACTTCCCACATGGGAGTACCTCTCAGAACACTGTACTCTACTGCTGCCCCATGGTCTGACCCTCATCATTCATCTGTTAATTTACATATGGGACCTAAATTCATATTGATTCTTCTAGACAAGGTATTGACTATAATAATTAAGGCATTGTCCAGGTCACAATAATGAAGGTTTGAAGGTATGTCCTTCCTCTCTGGCAGGTTACCTTTGATGTTGAATCAATTCAAGGAAGATTCTCTCTTTCTCTCTGTTTTATTTATTAATTTTTTTGAGAGATTTTTGCTATAGGGTGCGTGCACTCACCAGACAGACAGAGAGAGACAGAGAGACAGAAAGCAGGAAATCACTCCCCAGGGGGGATGGCCATGCCGCAATCCCTTCTCCTCCATTCTCCTCTCAGGATCTTGGGCACGCACACACATGCGCCCAGCGTGAGTTTAAGCCACCGGGTCCGGGACTCGAACCGCGGTCGACTACATGGGAGTACATAGCAATTACGTCACGTGCTGGTCCTTTTTTTTTTTTTTTTTTAAAGAGGTCTTTGCTATAGGGTGCATGGGCTCACCAAAAAGAGAGAGACAGAGAGACAGAAAGCAAGGGGGCCGGCAGGTGGTGTAGTGGTTGTTGAGGGCAGTGGATTCCCACATGGTCAACTGTAGTTTGAGTCCTGGACCTGGTGGCTTGCTTGCTCTCTCTCTCCCTCTTGCTCTGTCTTTTTCTGGTCAAATTGAAATAAATAGCAAAGTAATTTTTTTTTTTTTTTTAAAGGAAAGATAGAGAGAAATCCCCCCCCCCCCAAATGGAGGATGACCATGCTGCAATCCCTTTTCCTCCAGTCTCTTCTTGGGATTTTGGTCACGCATGCACACACGCCCAGCTGAGTTTAAAAGCTGCCAGGTCCAGGACTTGAACTGAGGTTGACAACGTGGGAGTCCAGCAATGTAACTATTATGCCATCTGCTGGTTCCTCAAGGAAAATTCTTGCACACTGACTTCTACCGCTGTTCACATT
>NW_006160045.1:1713615-1718807 GCF_000334495.1 Tupaia belangeri chinensis
TCTGTTGATCTATATTGCTGATTTTCAGGTATTGATCTGATTTTGGTAACCACGAAGGCATTTTAAAGCCCCAGTTTAGTGCTTCAGTAGCATGCTCTAAATTAGGTGTTTGGAAATGAATTGTTATTCACGAAGTGTTTCTTGGTAAAGGCATCATATAAAGGTACAATAACACTAGCGTTTGGGATTGGTTTTATTTCTGTTACTAGAAATTCTCGGCTCCTATGGTCTCCTGACTTGCCATTCCCACATAGTGGTCTGTGGTCCTCACTTCCTGCTTGTTTCCATAATCCACCTGAGCTATGCATACCTTCATCATGGCCTAATCTGGGAGTTCAGTTGCCATGGCAGCACCAGGAGGCGGGAGGACTGTACTTGCCTTTCTTTGTTTCATTCCTTTTGCAGTCTTATACTTTTTCTGTGGGCTGGTTAGTATCATGTAGAGACACATTTAATGTTCTATTTACCTTCCCCCCAACATTTATCTCTGACATTTATGTATTTCTTTTGGCTAGTGCTGGCCTTGTGAATTTCAGATACACCCATTGGCAACTGCTTGGCCATCTCAAAACCCAAAGAAGTAGTGTTGTCGCCACCTGGTGGTGTTTGTCAGCTTGGACAAGTGCCGATAGAGACTACGGAATAAGTTTTCTGGTAGACGAGCAGTTCTGAGTATAGTCCTGTTAGTGGGAACCTGCTGCCACTGAGATTTCACCACTGTGAGAAATGTACAAGTGATTTGTAATTTTTGAAGCTAAAAGTGTGATCTTTCCACAATAGATTGCTCAGTAGATCTTTATGTTCTGAAACCCTGAGAAGGGGGTTTTCAGTTTTGGAAACCCATGCAAATAATCCCCCAGGCACACAGAGCAGGCCCTAATTTTGAACCCAGATCTGTTTGATGCCAAACCCACAGCTTTTCCTGGACATCATGTTGTTTCTGAATACAGCACAGGACCAAGTATGTGCTCAATATGTTGGCTTCAGTTTGAGCTGGAAACAGGATAAAGATGAAGCCTACTAGCAGTCCTTTCCCAACAAGTGGGGAGAATAAACAGGAGTGGTGTTACTCAAGACTGTTCTAGCCCAGTGCTTCTCAAACTCTACACTAGTTACCTGGGGAGCTTGATAGATTGCCGATTATGATTCAGTGGTTCTGAGGAGAGGCCCGAAAGTCTTTGCTTGTGTTTGCTACAGGGCATGTGTGCTTCTCTTCTCCTATTCTCCTGTTGACATTTTGGACACACATATACATGTGCCCAGGGTGTTCTTTTCAAGCTGCTAGGTGTGGGACTTAAACCACACAGCTAGCCATGTGGGATCCAGCCACCTTAACTACCACATTACCAACTGAACTGAGGTTGTACAATTTTTTTTTTTCTTTTTTAGAGAGACATTTGCTATAGTGAGCATATACTCACTGGAGAGACAGAGACAGAAAGTGAGACTCACCTGCTGGGGGAGAATGGCCACTCCACAATCCCTTCACCTCCATTCTTCTCTCAGGATTTCGGGCATTCATGCACATGCACCCAGCATGAATTTGAAGTCAATGGGTTCAGGACTCAAACTGAGGTCGACCATGTGGAAGTCCAGAAACATAACCATTATACCATCTACTAGACCTGGTTCTAAATTTTTTTTTTCAGTTCTTCATTTTTAAGAAACTCCTAGATGATGTTGACACTTGTGGTCTACAGACACATTGGTTCTCAGCCTGGACATTTTACCCTCTCTGCCCTCCCCCCAAACATTTTACAGTGTCTGGAGATATTTTTAAAATTTTTTTTAGTATTTTTTATTTGTTAATTTTTATTTATTTTATTTGTTTGTTTACTTATTTTGACCAGAGAGAGACAGAGTAAAAGAGAGAGAGAAAGTGAGAGAGAAAGTCTCCAGATCTGGGACTTGAACCGCGGTCAGCCATGTGGGAGTCCAGTGCCCTTAACCACCATGCCACCTGCTAGCCCTGAGACTTTTTTGTATCTCTATGGAGGTGATTTTGGAATGTGCTAGTGGCTTCCAGTAAATATTGGGTCATTGCAATAGTCATGACATATTTTTCTGTTTTTCTATGCAAAAAATGTGTCATGACTTTTCTGATGACCCAGTTGAAGCCAAGATGCTATCAAACACCCTTCAATGTATGTGGTAGACTCTCACAACAGAACATTTGAGCCCAAACGTCAGTTGCAGAGGTTGGCAATCCCTGACCTAGACTTAGTCTTATATGACTTAGATCTCTCTGCTGGAAGCAGCTCAGGTCTTCTAACTGAAAGGTTTGCTAGCAAATGGCTGTGAGCTGCTTCTTTTTGTTTGTAAAGAAAAACAATACGTACTTCTCCCATAGATAATTTAGAGGCAAAGTAAGGGTGGAGGGCATGGAAGAAACTTGTGGTATTTGTGCCATTTTACCAGCTCTGCAAGACCTTTTGACCTGTGAAGAACTCTTACCTATGTGCCTGTATTAAACTCCTCCAATAGAATATGCAATAGAAAACCAGTAGGTTCAGTAGACTTGGGAATGCTTTTATTTTTTATCTCATGTTGGATCAAAACGGCAACAAAAAGGCTTTTTCTATTGTTATTTATCTCCCAGGATTTTTTAAATGATAGAACTGCTACTATAAACCTAGAAAGAGGTCAGCGAATGTTTTCTGTATATGGTTAGTAAATATTCTACACTTTGAAGGATATAAAGTCTCTGTGACAACTACTCAACTCTGCCATTTGTAGCACAAATGGAGCCAGAGACAATAGTAAAATAGTGGATGTGTCTAGTTCCAGTAATACTTTATTTATAAAAATAGCCCCAGGTCAGATGGCTGGTAGGCAGTAGTTTGCTGACCTTTGGCCTAGGTGCTCAGACAAATCTGGGGTCAGCTGTAGATGCTATGGCAGTGACATAAACAGTTGCATTTTCTGACTCCCACTTATTTTATGGAAGTGGGGTGAGAACAACTAATATATCACAAAAAGTCAGTAGTCACTGCTGGGAGCTGTGAAGAATCCAAAAAATGAGTCACAGTTCATGTTCTCATGAAGTTTTTGGTATTGTTATAGTAGTAAGACATGGACTTACAATCACAACAAATTCAAATGCCCTTAGAGAGATTATTCAGTAAATGCATGTGTGACACTTGGGTAGGCACTTGGATAAAATAAAACTTGGGTGTTTTTTCGTTACCAAAATAAATTTCAATTGGTTCAAATGCTTAAACATGAGCATAGTGTGAAAAGTAAATAATGAAAAAAAAATAATCTTGGAATTGGGAGAATCCATTCAGAAACATAAACCTATGAAACCATAAAGAAAAGGGTCGCATAAAATTAAAAAGCATTGGGATCAGCAGATGGCATGCATAATGGTTATGTCACCAGACTCCCACATAGTCAACTGTGGTTTGAGTCCTGAACCCAGTGGCTTAAAACTGATGGCTGGGCACATGTGTGTGCATGCCCAAAATCCTGAGAGGAGACTGGAAGAGAAGGCATTGTGGTGTGACCATCCCTCTTTGCTTTCTGTCTCTCTGGCAAGTGCACGTGCCCTATAGCAAAAATCTCATTCTCTCTCTCTTTTTTTTTTCTTTTTTTGGAGAGTTTTTTTGCTATAGGGTGCGTACGCTTACCAGACAGACAGAGAGAGACAGAGAGACAGAAAGTGAGAAATCACCCCCAAGGGGGGGGGTGGCCATGCCACAATCCCTTCTCCTCCATTCTCCTCTCGAGATCTTGGGCACGCATGCAAATGCACCTGGCGTGAGTTTAAGCTGCCGGGTCCGGGACTTGAACCGTGGTCGACTACATGGGAGTCCAGCGACATAGCCATTACGCTAACTGCTGGTCCCACAAAAATATCTCTTTAAAAAAAAAATTAAAGCATCTACATGAGAAAACCTTCTATAAACAAGATCAAAAGGAACTGTGTAATTATTTATAATACACTTGGCATAAAATAATTGCTTAACTAACAAAATTTAGTAAAAGATTAAGACTAGCCTACAAGAGTGGTTGTAATTCACAGAAGTACAAATCTCTCATTTTAAGTATCTGAGTAGATGCTAAAAAAAAATTGAAAGGAAGCCATTTAGAATAGAAGTGATTAGATCCATCACCTATTGATAGGTCAGTTCCTATCTTGGTTCCTTGGGTCATACACTCTCCTGCTGCCCCTAAAGTGGATGCTCCCTCCTGGAGATTAGCCATCATGCTGGAGAGCCACCTGGAGTCACTTCAGTTTTCAGTCCCAGCTGTACCCACCCTTGAGTTGTTAAGGGATGAACATGAGAATGGAGAAGAAGAGGTGATTCTACTCCCAGCCTCTCTGGTCTCCCAGCCAAGTCTTCAGAAAGTTGCCACCACTGTGTGCTTTCTGAAATCCTCTTACCCACAGACTCCATGAGCTTGGTGAAGTTGTTGCTGTTTTGTGCACTGACTTTTGGCTGGTTCTTGAACAATGCCCACCATGAAGACAGTGGCTGTAGTCATTCGGTTTTAACCAAAGAGGTTAAGGTACTAGGGGAAGTGACATCAAAAAGGATTTTGAAGACCAATAGAACACAGAGCTCATCCAACAACAAACCCAAGAGAGGACCCTCTGTTTGTAGTATAGTGGCAATCCTAGAAACCTTGATCCAAGAAAGACCAAGGACCTGGAGAAGGCTGAGAGCAGGAGGAGCACTCTGGGCATGGGCAGTTAAGGGATACTGAGGGCCAAAGATCTCTCATAAAGTTCAGAGTCATCCTAGGCAGTAGATTTATTTGGGGACAATATATATTCATTGATCAAGGTGAACCAACAAGAATATGTCTGGAGAATGAATCCGGGAGACAATGTTTTCACTAGCTTTATGGCAAAGATGACTTGAAGGATGAGTGTTGAGGAACCGCATGGACCTGGGACGCTGGGAAGGAAAGAACAGCTGCAGGCAGGAGAGAAGGTGGCCAGCCACCTGGAGTGGTGAAAGCAGCCTGGAACAGGGGATGAGCTGAGGGTATAGCCCAGGTGCCGCACTGTGGAGGGGCCTAGGGAGAACCATACTTTGTCTGAGCCTAGCTTCTTCAACAAATGTTCTTTGTCTCCCTTTAGAATACTTTCTCTTTCTCACTTTTTTTTTTAAAAAAAGAATTACTTATTTTTATTTACTTTTAAAAATTTATTTTTAATTTGACCATAGAGAGACAGAGAGAGT
>NW_006160045.1:1719527-1726223 GCF_000334495.1 Tupaia belangeri chinensis
GAGAAATCACCCCCAAGGGGGGGGGTGGCCATGCCACAATCCCTTCTCCTCCATTCTCCTCTCGAGATCTTGGGCACGCATGCAAATGCACCTGGCGTGAGTTTAAGCTGCCGGGTCCGGGACTTGAACCGTGGTCGACTACATGGGAGTCCAGCGACATAGCCATTACGCTAACTGCTGGTCCCACAAAAATATCTCTTTAAAAAAAAAATTAAAGCATCTACATGAGAAAACCTTCTATAAACAAGATCAAAAGGAACTGTGTAATTATTTATAATACACTTGGCATAAAATAATTGCTTAACTAACAAAATTTAGTAAAAGATTAAGACTAGCCTACAAGAGTGGTTGTAATTCACAGAAGTACAAATCTCTCATTTTAAGTATCTGAGTAGATGCTAAAAAAAAATTGAAAGGAAGCCATTTAGAATAGAAGTGATTAGATCCATCACCTATTGATAGGTCAGTTCCTATCTTGGTTCCTTGGGTCATACACTCTCCTGCTGCCCCTAAAGTGGATGCTCCCTCCTGGAGATTAGCCATCATGCTGGAGAGCCACCTGGAGTCACTTCAGTTTTCAGTCCCAGCTGTACCCACCCTTGAGTTGTTAAGGGATGAACATGAGAATGGAGAAGAAGAGGTGATTCTACTCCCAGCCTCTCTGGTCTCCCAGCCAAGTCTTCAGAAAGTTGCCACCACTGTGTGCTTTCTGAAATCCTCTTACCCACAGACTCCATGAGCTTGGTGAAGTTGTTGCTGTTTTGTGCACTGACTTTTGGCTGGTTCTTGAACAATGCCCACCATGAAGACAGTGGCTGTAGTCATTCGGTTTTAACCAAAGAGGTTAAGGTACTAGGGGAAGTGACATCAAAAAGGATTTTGAAGACCAATAGAACACAGAGCTCATCCAACAACAAACCCAAGAGAGGACCCTCTGTTTGTAGTATAGTGGCAATCCTAGAAACCTTGATCCAAGAAAGACCAAGGACCTGGAGAAGGCTGAGAGCAGGAGGAGCACTCTGGGCATGGGCAGTTAAGGGATACTGAGGGCCAAAGATCTCTCATAAAGTTCAGAGTCATCCTAGGCAGTAGATTTATTTGGGGACAATATATATTCATTGATCAAGGTGAACCAACAAGAATATGTCTGGAGAATGAATCCGGGAGACAATGTTTTCACTAGCTTTATGGCAAAGATGACTTGAAGGATGAGTGTTGAGGAACCGCATGGACCTGGGACGCTGGGAAGGAAAGAACAGCTGCAGGCAGGAGAGAAGGTGGCCAGCCACCTGGAGTGGTGAAAGCAGCCTGGAACAGGGGATGAGCTGAGGGTATAGCCCAGGTGCCGCACTGTGGAGGGGCCTAGGGAGAACCATACTTTGTCTGAGCCTAGCTTCTTCAACAAATGTTCTTTGTCTCCCTTTAGAATACTTTCTCTTTCTCACTTTTTTTTTTAAAAAAAGAATTACTTATTTTTATTTACTTTTAAAAATTTATTTTTAATTTGACCATAGAGAGACAGAGAGAGTGGGAAAGTGAGAAAGTCACGTAGGTCTGGGACTTGGACTGTGATTTGCTATGTGGGAATAACGACCAAACACTTTAACAAAACGTACAGTTCCCATAGACCTGCCTTGCTTCTCTTCCCCACTAGTGCTGCACCCACCCTGGAATTGTTTGTAAAACTCATCCAACCTCAGGACTTTCACAGCCACCCTTCTCTCTATCTGGCATGTTCAACCTCCACCCCTGGCTCCTCTTCATCTTTCTAGCTTGAGTAAATTTTATTCCCTTTCTGTTCACTAGAGATAATGAATTTTATCTGCTAATCATTTTGTTTTTCTTCTTCTTCATTGTATTTATAAATATCTAAATATCACCTTCCGTTCCTAGCAAGAATTAAAGTAAGCTTCGTGAGGGCTAGGACCTTGCTTATCTTGTCAATATTGTTATTTCCAGGGCCCATAATAGTGGTTAGCAGCTACAAAGTGCTCAATAAGTGTTTGTGAATATGAATGCATAAAATTCCTTCCTTGAGACCAGCAGCTGACATAATGGTTATGTCACTGGACTTCCATGTGGCTGACTGTAGTTCACGTCCTGGCTTGAAACTCTCACTGGGTGCATGTACATGTGTGCCCAACATCCCAGGAGGAGAAGACTGCAGTGTGGCCATCTTCCCTGGGAGATGATTTCTAGCTTTCTGTCTCTGTTTCTGTCTGTCTGTCTCTGGTGAGTGTGTGCACCCTATAGCAAAAATCTCTCTTAAAAAAAAAAATCCTCCCTAGACAAACTCTATCCTTCAAAACCTAACTTGAGCTGAACTCCCTGTCAAACTTTACATGACCAATGTCCTCTAAGCACAACTGGAGCACTCATTTTTTTTTTTTTTTCACTATAGGGCGCGTGCGCTCGCCAGACAGACAGAGAGAGACATAGAGACAGAAAGTGAGAAATCACCCCCCAGGGGGGATGGTCACGCCACAATCCCTTCTCCTCCATTCTCCTCTCGGGATCTTGGGCACGCATGCACATGCGCCCGGCGTGAGTTTTAAGCCGCCGGGTCCGGGACACGAACTGCAGTCGACTACGTGGGAGTCCAGCGACATAGCCATTACGCTAACTGCTGGTTCCCTGGAGAACTCATTTTTGTGCTGTTGAATGAAACACTTCACGTTGACACATTCATGGAGCTCTCCTGCATCCCCTTGCTTACATCTGTCTCTCCTGTGGGCAACATTAGTGTCACTCATCATAGCTCTGGGGTCTAGTAGGTACTCATTGAGTCGAGTAAGTAGTACATCTTAGGTAAGGAGCCTAGCAGAGGGCTAGGGGTGTGGCTTCCAAAGTGAACCTCCCTGACCTCATGTCCTGGTGAACTGTGTTGTGTGAATTTGGGAAATGCACTTAGCCTTCTTGGGCCTTGGTTTCCCTATCTGTAAGAAGATGATAATACTGGGACCAGCAGATGGTGTAATGGTTACATTGCTATACTCCCACCTGGCCAACTGTGGTTCAAGTCCCCGACCCAGTGACTTAAAACTCATACTGGGCATGTGTGTGGGTGTGTGTGTGTGTGTGTGTGTGTGCCTCAAATCCCAAGAAGAGAATGAAGGGGTTGGGTTGTGGCCATCCCTCTCGGAAGGTGATTTCTCACTTTCTATCTCTCTGGTGAGCACACATGCCCTATAGCAAAAATCTCTCTTAAAAACAAAAGATGATGATAGTAGCAGTTAGCCATAGAAAGTTGTGATAAGGAGCTAATGCATGCAGGTTGCTTAGAATCAAGCTTGGCACACAATAAATACTCAAATGGCTTAAATGACTTTATATTGAAATGCTACAACAGTGGCATAAATATGTATGATGCAAGACAGACAAAAAACAGAAGAGGAAATAACCAGGTAGAGTAGGAGCTGAGGAAACTGAATAATCTCTCTAATGACATAGGTGAGGGCACCCCCAGAACTTCCTGAGGTTTACACTGGCTTCACCTGGCTCCACAGAGACCAGCCTACAGGCCAGAGGCTGTCCACGACTGAGCCATGTGCAGAACTCTGGCCCACAGGCAGGGGTGAAATCGGCTCCTCCAGGACCAGCCTGCCTGCCTTCAGCACAGAAAGTGCTCAGTATACATCTCCAGCTCCTGGCACAGAACCATTTTACACGAGCTAACCGTATCCTGCTCAGGAGAGCCACTATTTATAAAACTTTCAAGAGCAGTCCTCATTTTCCTTAGAGAGAAAACATGAGGATGTAGAGCACAAAAAAAAGTAAGCCAGGGTAGGTCACAATTTTGCTGTCACCCCGGAGCTGATTGCCCTGCATCCCTGCTTCCCAGACGCCTCCACTGTACACACAGAGAATACCAGTCCTTCTGCCAGTGTCTGATGCATCAGTCTGAGAACAAATTTTTCTTGACATGGGCTCCAGAGAATCGAAGAGTCTTCCTCCGAAGCTCCTTCCATCACTGAGGGGTTGCCGACCCCGGGCTGCCAAACATCTCCTGGGAGGCGTAGGTCATATACAAGAAGCCGTCCTCATCTTTGTAGTCCCTGTAGATTTCTGCCATGGTCACACTCATGCTGATGAGGCTTTTGTTGTTCACCAGCAAGTAAAAGGCTTCGGTAGCTCTTAGGACCATGCGGCTCCTGGGGAGGAGAGAGGGGAGGTGAGGAGGCTGGGACAGCAGCCCAGAAATCTGCGGGATCATGATACTCAAAGCTGAATTGCTCTCTATTTCCTCCCTGGAGATTTAGTATCTAGAAGGCCTCCCGATTGGACCCCAAAGGTAAGGCCATCCTTTTGTTAACTAGGAGACATGCCAACACAAAAGTGCTAAGTACATGAGCACCAGTTTGCCTGCGAATTTAAGGTAAGTACTAAGGTGATTCATGATCTCTCTGGCATTTCACTGTTGAAGAGCCTTGAATAGCACACCTCCTTCTCAAGATGTGCCCTTCCTTCACCCTATGTTTCTCCATACTTTAGAGATAATGGGAGCAGCAAAGGTGAAGTGGACTTTTTTTTTTTTTTTTTTTTTTTAATGTTTTTGCCACAGGGTGTGTGCAGTTACTGGAGAGAGACAGAAGAAAAGTAAGAAATGTGAGAAATGACCAACTCCCCCCCCACCCCCGAGGAGTTGGCCACACTATAATCCCTTCTCCTTCATTTTCCTCCTGGGATTTTGGGCATGCACACACAGCATGGTTTTCTTTTCCTTTTTTGAGAGAGATTTTTGCTAACAGGGGCATGTACTCTCTATAGAGAGAGAGACTGAGAAGCAGAAAGCAAGAAATCACCCTCCAGGGGGATGTCCATGACACAATCCCTTCTCCTCTATTCTCCTCTTGGGATATTGAATGCACACCCACATAGTCCTGGTCCAAGTTTAAAGCCACCAGGTCTGGTACTCAAACTGTCAACCACATGGGAGTCCAGTGCCTTAACCAGTATGCCACCTATTGGCCACAGAGCTGGGCATTTTTCTGGAGAAGTTTTTGCTAAAGGGCGTGTTTGCTTGCCAGAAAGACAGAGAGACAGACAGAAAGCGAGAAATCACCCCACCCCCCCAAGGGTGATGGCCACACCACAATCCCTTCTCCTCCATTCTCCTCTCGGGATCTTGGGCATGCATGCACACGTGCCCTGCGTGGGTTTAAGCCACCGGGTCTGGGACTCGAACCACAGTCAACTATAGCAATGTAGCCATTAAGCCAACTGCTGGTCCTGAACTGGGCATGTTTTAAATGTCAAGGGTAGTTGGATTCCTGACTCCTCGTGGAGTGAGATAAGCCTGCCAGGTGCTGGCTCAGCCTAACTTTAAGCACGCTCTCATTTTCTCTAATCGGCGAAGCAGGCACAGCTCGCCCACACCGATCTCAGAGCTCCAGACCTGCAGGTGGGCTGTCTACACAGCAGTGGGAGATGGAGCTGATTCGTTTTACACCCTGATAATCTCTCCCAAAATAACCCCAGTGGCTTTAGTCCTGACAATTTACAGCTGCTTTGGAGTAAAAGCTAACCATTAGCTTTGCAATAGGAGTGGGCGGGACTGGGATGGCAGCACAGCTGTTGTCAGAGCTGGCACTGCCATCTGTGTTTTGCCAGGCTCCCTTTGGATGCATGTTGAGGCATCCTGTCAGGGAGGAGGTTCTGGGCAGGGGTTATGTCTACTCTGTATATGGTCAGATCCGCAGAGCCTAGAAAGCACCCAGAACATATTAGGTCGTTGGGAAAGTTGTGATATATCTTTCTATGAAAAAACGCAGCATGACTTTCCCAACAACCCAATAGTCGATGTATAGTGAACACTGAGGAGCATCAAAACGTTGGGATAAGATGTCGGTAAGGAGTGGCCACTGGGGACAGAGGGTCTATGACTGAAAGAGGAAAAAGAACAGCTTTTCAGACACCAAGGGCTTTGTGTCGCGGTGGGGATTGTCGCCTATGATAGACCAGCATGTGTGGATCTAACCCTGACTCTATTACTCCTTAGCCGCCTCCTGTTCACACTGCACTAATCTGAACCTAAGGAACCCAGAATGCTCTTAAACAATTAGTTAAAACAAAATAAAGACCAGCAGAGGCATAGTGGTTAAGGCAGCTGGATCCCACAGAGCAGACTGTGTGGTTCAAGTCCTAGACCTGGTAGCTTGGGGCCAGCAGGTAGTGTGGTGGTTAAGCGTGCTGACTCCCACGTGGCCAACCTCTGTTCAAGTCCTGGGCCTGGTGGCTTGCTTTCTCACTTTCCTAATAATAAAGTTAAATAATTCTTAAAAAAACAAACGAAACAAAACCAAAGTACTCTGGGGATGTGTGCATGCATGTCCATAATCCCAAGGAAAAGGGATTGCAGTGTGGTCACCCCCTCTGTGAGGTGATTTCTCACTTCCCCTCTCTGTTTCTGGCTTGCCTCAAGCCTTACAGCAAAACTAAAAAACAACTGTGAACACACACACACACACACACACACACACACACACACACGCAGTGTGTCACCTACCGGATGATACTGAGGAACTGGGTCATGGTCAGCTCCTGTGGGACCAGGAACTTGGTCTTGTCTAGCAGAGGCAGGAACCTCTCTCTGGGGTAGCGCTCCACTATCACCTGCCAACAATTTCAACCTTTAAGAACGCACTCAGGGGTCTCTGTGTCAGAAACTTGAAACAGAGGAGGAAGCCAGCCACTGGC
>NW_006160045.1:1726255-1761237 GCF_000334495.1 Tupaia belangeri chinensis
CCTCCCCGCCCCCCCCCCCCCCCCACCCCCCCCCCCACAAGGAAGTATAAACAAGTCTTACCGGGATCTTGTTTGGGAACTTTGCCCGGATTCCAGCAACTTCCTCTTGCCTGGTTGCTGTGAATATTTCAAATGCAAAAGAATAAGTCCACAGTGAGAAGGCTCCATCCTCCCTCTCTTTCTCAAGTAAACCAGAAGCTATGCTGAGAACTTTACCTAAACTTTTCCTCTGCTTGAAAGGTCTGAGGCTGGGGATTTTCTGTGGAGGTGGCATTTTACTCAACAGCAGTGTCTGTCTTTAAAAAAGAGAGGGAAGGAAAAGGGGGGGGGCAGAAAACTCTCACAATCAGGACCTAACTCATTCCTCTAGCTGCTTTTAAGCTGCCTGCAGGAGCCTCAGGGAGGCCCTTATGTAGGGCTGGGTGACATCAAGCCTCCCTAGTCCTCCCCCAAATCCCACGCCCTCCCCTCCAACCCACTCCCTCCGCCCGGGCAGCAGGAGGTCAGCTCTGAGGATAGAATGGAATAGCCACCTGCATTTTGGTCAGAGAAGTTTTTTTTCATACTCAGTTAAAGATGTTTCTTTGCTAAGGAAATCAGAGCTCATAATGTCTTTGGCTACATCCAGCTTGGGTCTGGGCTGAGGACTCTGGAGAGGCGCAACCGCTTATGCTAGGGACATTTTCGTACCTCAGTAATGACCCATTTTGAGGGATGTCCAAGATGGAACTCCTCACCCTGGAATGTGCTTCAGAATTCTCATAAAGTGCTTGCCATTCTCCAAAGAAAGCAAGCTATACTCAGAAAGGTTAAGTGTTTTTGGGACCAGCAGTTAGCATAATGGCTATGTCGCTGGACTCCCATGTAGTCGACTAGTGGTTCGAGTCCCAGACCGGGTGTCTTAAACTCACGCCAGGCGCGTGTGTGTGTGTGCCCAAGATCCCAAGAGGAGAATGGAGGAGAAGGGATCGTGGCATGGCCATCCCCCCGGGGGGTGATTTCTCGCTTTCTGTCTCTCTGTCTCTCTCTGTCTGGCAAGCGCACGCACCTTATAGCAAAAACCTCTCCAAAAATAAAAAGAAAGGTTAAGTGTTTTGTCCAAGGTCACACAGCCAGTAGAAGAGGCAGCTGAGATTAAAACACAGATGTGTTACAAGGTAGCATAACACTCCAGTGTGTATATATATATATATATATATGTAAATATATATATATATATATTTTAGAGAGAGGGTTTTGCTATAGGGTGTATGTGCTCGCCAGAAAGAGAGAGAGAAAAAGTGAGAAATCACCCCCCAGGGGGGATGGCCATGCCACAATCCCTTCTCCTCCATTCTCCTCTTGGGATCTTGGGCACGCACCCACACGCACTTAGTGTGAGTTTTAAGCCACCGGGTCTGAGACTCGAACCGTGGTCAATTACATGGGAGCCCAGCGACATAGCCATCACGCCAACTGCTGGTCCCAGTGTATTGTCATTTTATTATTTCAGCATTAAAGGAGTGAAGGAAGGACACCTACCCTCAAGGACTATTTCTTTCTTTTTTTTTTGGAGAGGTTTTTACTATAGGGCATATGTGCTCACCAGAAAGACAGAGAGAGACAGAGAGATAGAAAGCGAGAAATCACCCCCAGGGGGGATGGCCATGCCACAATCCCTTCTCCTCCATTCTCCTCTCAGGATCTTGGGCACACACGCATGCACACACGCCTGGCGTGAGTTTAAGCCACCGGGTCCGGGACTCGAACCGTGGTCGACTACGTGGGAGTCCAGCAACATAGCCATTACGCTAACTGCTGGTCCACCCCCCCCCCAAAGGACTCTTTCTAAAAGAAGGCCCTAGAAGGTAATTTGGCCAGTAAAATGCAAAACTCTCCTAGTTCCCAGATTTCAGAGGCGGTTTCTGGATACTTATGGCCATCCAGGTAGCCCTTCGGACTTTGAATGAGCCAAAGGTTCGTGTTTCCTTGATGTTTAGCAGTCTGTGCTTTGATGTCTGAGCAGTCACTCAGCAGTGAAGAGTCTGAATGAATGGAGAGTAGCATAAGGAAGGAGATAGTACCTTTACCAATCTGCTGGGTGAGTTGGAGGATTTGGCTCTCAGGGCTGACCTAAAGTGATGACGGATAGGTACCAGGTGATGGTATAACTGAAAAGAAGTGGCTAGCTCCTCTCTTCAAAACAGGAGCAATCCCTCAGCTGTGTAGGATAGTAAGAAACAGGTGTGCAGTGCTCTGTGGTCAAGCAGCTTTCAAATCCACGATCTCATTGAAACCTTTCCAGGTGCCTTGCAGGTCAGAGGAGCAGGCGCAATGTGCACTTGGCAGAGGTCAAGGCCACTTGGCCAGAGTACATGGAGGAGGGATCCAACTCAGATTCCCAGGGGCAGGCTCAGACCCCAAGACTAGACAAAACTGGTTCCAGGACTCCTCTTGCCACCGATTCACCTTAATTTCTTAGTTTGGATAAATGACTTCACTTTACTTGGTGTAGTTTTTGATGCTTGTGTTAATCCTAACTCAAAGCATGTATGTGAGGCTTAACAAACTGGTTTACCTAAAGCAGCGTAGAGCCTGGCCCAAAATTGATCCTTGGTACACATGTTGTTCCCCCAAGTCATACGTATAGCCCTGCAATTCTAGGAAATGTAACGTGAATTCAGGTTTGAGTAGAAGAAAAGGCACTGAGGTGGGGCCAAAAAAAAGTGAACCCCAGCTGCAGCTCTTTGTTGATCTTCATAAGGGCCTTTGAGATGAACCCTCACTGCCCTGCATTGGTCTTTCTCAGCTGGGATGTGGGGATTATCATCTTGACTGGGCAGCCTCCTCAGGATTAAAGGTACTAAGGGGGGTAACAGAATAGAGGACAAGAAAAAGAAAAGTCTTAATCACCGCAGAATGCATCACCACTCAGGCAGAGGAATGGGCTAGACTATTTCCTCCTTTTATTTATTTATTTTTTTGAGAATTTTTTAAAAAGTTTTAATTTTATTTATTTATTTATTTTTGCTATAGGGTGCATGTGCCTGCCAGAAAGACAAAGAGAGACAGAGAGACAGAAAGCGAGAAATCACTCCCCAGGGCGGGTGGCCATACCACAATCACTTCTCCTCCATTCTCATCCCTCTTGGGATCTTTTTTTTTGGAGAGGTTTTTTTTGTTTTTTTTTTTTTTTTTTTTTTTCCGCTATAGGGCGTGTGCACTTGCCAGACAGACAGAGAGAGAGACATAGAGACAGAAAGTGAGAAATCACTCTGCAATCCCTTCTCCTCCATTCTCTTCTTGGGATCTTGGGCACGCACACACACACGCCCGGAGAGAGTTTTAAGTCACTGAATTCGGGACGCAAACCACGGTCGACTACGTGGGAGTCCAGCGACATAGCCATTATGCTAACTGCTGGTTCCCCCTCTTGGGATCTTGGGCACACATGCACACGTGCCTGATGTGAGTTAAAGCCAGAGGGTCCAGGACTCAAATTACAGTAGACTACGTGGGACTCTAGGGATGTAACCATCACTCCATCTGTTGGCCCCAATAGTCAACTCTTGACACTACCAGGTGTGTGACTGTTAAGGAAAGAACTTTGGAAATGAACTTGGGCTCTTACTTTTCCTTACTAGAAAGTTAACCTCTTATTTACTTCTACTTATTTTTAATTGCCAGAGGACACATGCATTAGCCTGAGGGAGACAGGGAGACAGAGAAAGCACCTCCCTTCATGGAGCGTTGTAATGCCATGATCTCTTTTTCTCAACTTCTCCACCCTCTTGGGATTTGGGGCATGCATGCACACATGCCCAGTGAGTTTTTCAAGTCTCCGGAGCTGGGATCCAAAATATGGTTAGGTATGTGGGATCCAATTCCCTTAACTGCTAGGCTATTGTGCTGGCCCAAAAGTGAGCCTTTTTGAAACTCTTCACTGGCAAAATAGATACGCATTCACTTGTCTCATAGAGTTGCATGGAAATTAAATGTAGAAATCTATGTGATACACATATGTGAGATGATGTAGTCCAGCTCATGTGAGTTTCCTCGCACTACTTGTGCCCAGCATAGCCGAGAGCCTCTGAGCTCACTGCCTCTCCACTCCTTCAACTCCCACAGTCAGGAGTCTGTGCCAGTGTGAGTACAGAGCTCTTGAGAGGTCTGCAGTAATTCACACAAGCACCTCTTTATGTTTTTTTTTTTTTTTTAAGAATTATTTTATTTAACTTTATCCACTTATTTAATTTGACCAGAGAGGGATGAGAGAGAGAAAGTGAGAAAGCAAGTCACCAGGTCTGGGACTCAAACTGCAATTGGCCATGTGGGAGTCTAGCGCCCTTAACCAGCAGGCCACCTTCTAGCCAGTTTTTGTTTATTTTTTTAGTCCTTATTTGATCTTTGATTCTTCAACATTTAGAATCATCCATTTTGCCTGAAAACTCCTCTTTCAAATGCCAAGATACTGCATTCTTCAGATTCTTTCCCCTTCTCTCATCTCAGCCCCAGCTACCTCTTATTTGCAAAGCACTTCTTTGTAAGGCTCTCAGGACACTCAGCTTCAAAGCTGGATACAGAGTCTTTGATATATGTGATCAAGACATTTCCCTCATTCTCATGAATGTGAAAATGCTCACACGACTTTTCTACATTCTTATCTGTAGCATATTATGTTCCACCATGGTCCTCTTCTTGCTTCCTGAGGAGTTTTCTAAAATGACTGTTTCTCTCATGTGATTATAAGTGGACCTGACTCTTGGCGAGTGTGGCTATTTAGGGCTTAGGGAGTGACTAACATTGTGTTCCCTGTGGTTAGAGTCATTCATCTTTCCTGGCTACAAGTTCTGATTACAGTGGGGAAACAAATTTGGGAACTTGAAGCAATATAGAAGAGTGTCTTCTCGGGCTGGTGGGGGAGATGTGGCAGAGGGACATGCCTGCTGCTGCTGCAGAGAAACCCAGAGTCATCCTGCCTATGTATGGCTCATTCACGATGGGAAGGTGATAATCAATAGCTCTAGTTGAAATTCAAACTTGATTGTTTTCCTTTTTTTTTTTTTTTTTTGAGGGGTTTTTGCCAAGGGGGGCATGAACTTGCCAGAAAAGACAGAGAAAGAGCAGAAAGCAAGAAATCACCCCCCAGGGGAATGAATGGCCATGCCATCATCCCTTCTCCATTCTCCTCTCAGAATCTTGGGCACGCACACACACATGCCCAGTGTGAGTTTAAGCCACTGGATCCGGAACTTGAAAAGGAAAGTGAGAAAGCAAGCCATCAGGTCTGGGACTTGAACCACGGTCAACCATATGATAATCCAGCACCCCTAATCACCACGTCACCTGCTGGCCCCTGAAATGGTTTTAATATTGGCAACTTTTTAAAAAAGATTATTTATTTATTATTATTTTAAATTTGACCAGAAAGAGAGTAAGAGAGTGAGAGAGAGAGAGAGAAAGTCTGAAATCAAGCTGCCAGGTCTGGGACTTGCGTTTGGCCATGTGGAAGTCCAGAGCCTTAACCACCACACCACCCTCTGGCCGCAATGCTGGCATTTTTGCTAACCTGTCCAAGAACAAGAGAAGCACAAAAGAGCTATTAAGTGACTGAGGGCAAGACCTTATCTTTCTGTGCTTCCGCACTAGCTAGCAGAGGCTGGCGTGGAGCACGTGCTCTATGAAAGTTAACTGGATTAATCTGCTTGCAGATTGCTAGCATGAAAAGTGCCTTTTTTTTTTTTTTTTTAAAGTGGTTTTGACTGAACCTCTGCAGGCAATAAGGGGAGACTTGTACCCAGACTGGAGTATGTATCGATTACACTCAACTGCGACCCCTTGGAGTGGAGAAATGAGACCAGTGTTGTCTATTTGACACTGAGTGGTCTCCTTCAGGACTGTGCTATTTCAGAGCCTTAGCTTTGATCTCTGGTGCTCAGTGACTGCACATTTGGCAACAAGTTGGGGTAACCAGATCACATCTGGTTGGGGTCTGTACTGCTGGGCCCACTCAAAGCTGGCAGTGTTTGATGTCTTCTAGAATATGTGTTGAAGAAGTTATTTCCAAGTGTAGAATACCTTGTCTTCTGCTTTTTTTTTTTTTTCTTTTTTCTTTCTGGAGAGGTTTTTGCTATAGGGTGTGTGTGCTCACCAGAAAGACAGAGAGAGACAGAGAGACAGAAAGTAAGAAATAAGCCCCCAAAGGGGATGGCCACGCCACAATCCCTTCTCCATTCTCTTCTCAGGATCTTGGGCATGCATGCACATGTGCCAGGTGCAAGTTTAAGCCACTGGGTCCAGGACTCAAACTGCTGTTGACTCCATGGGAGTCCAGTGATGTAGCCATTACTCCGTCTGCTGGTCCCTCCTCTTTAATTCTCAAACCACCAGTACACTTCCTTCTACCATTCACTACCCATTTCACTAATACTCACACTTGGCAACAAGTTGGGGTAACCAGATCACATCTGGTTGGGGTCTGTACTGCTGGGCCCACTCAAAGCTGGCAGTGTTTGATGTCTTCTAGAATATGTGTTGAAGAAGTTATTTCCAAGTGTAGAATACCTTGTCTTCTGCTTTTTTTTTTTTTCTTTTTTCTTTCTGGAGAGGTTTTTGCTATAGGGTGTGTGTGCTCACCAGAAAGACAGAGAGAGACAGAGAGACAGAAAGTAAGAAATAAGCCCCCAAAGGGGATGGCCACGCCACAATCCCTTCTCCATTCTCTTCTCAGGATCTTGGGCATGCATGCACATGTGCCAGGTGCAAGTTTAAGCCACTGGGTCCAGGACTCAAACTGCTGTTGACTCCATGGGAGTCCAGTGATGTAGCCATTACTCCGTCTGCTGGTCCCTCCTCTTTAATTCTCAAACCACCAGTACACTTCCTTCTACCATTCACTACCCATTTCACTAATACTCACACTGCTGCAGAATAAGAGCTCCAGTCTTGGACAAGGGATTGGGGCATCTTAACTCAGCATCCAGCACAGTCTTCCTCTTGTCATCATCTTCACTCACTGAATTGTATCATATATAAATCATTGGGATGGGGTAGAAGCTAACATTTATGAAACATATACACATGTTAGGTGCTGGGATGATTAATCCATTTTCTGATTTGATCCTTCAGGGAAAAAATAATACCTGAAGCTCAGAGTTGAAGTAACTTGTTCAGAATTATTCAGCTGGTGAGATTTGAGTCTATGCCTCTATGCTACCCAACTCCATTATGATATGCTTTAAACTGTATGATTTTAAAAGTTAGCCTAAAATAGAATCATGACTATCATAGGGAAAACCTTTCCTGAAACATTCCCCCTACAACTCTAGGTTTAGGATTGTATGCACACAGAACCTCTATCCCATCTGCTGCAGGGATCCTTGGGTTCTAATCACAATGGACTACATTCCCGAGATTCTCGCAGAATACACACAGCCCAGCCCCAACTACATTTCTCCTATGTACAGCCCTCGGACATGAAGGCAAAGAAGCTCAGACTTTTGCTGAGCAGGTTGTTTCCAGATCCTTTGCTGCCAGTCCGAATGAGCTGTGGCCCTGCTTCACAAGTCCCACCCTGCTCCCCCAAACCCCTTCCCCCAGCATTCCTCTCCACTGCCAGAAAGCCTGCCTCCTCCCCTTTTGTGACTCAGTCTTGCATGCATCCATGTTTGCCCCCATGCTCCCATAACAACACCCAGGATGAGAAATGATGTGCTGTCATTGGGAGGCCTTCCAAGGCATACTAATCCTTTGGCTGAGGGAGAGCAGAAAGAGAAATCTAACGTAAAGGGCGATAAAGTCTGGAAACTGGATGGGGAAGGACTCCAGGCCTTCTTGGAATTAGCCCAAACAGAAGCATTAAGCTCCTTTTTTCAAGCATCAGAGACATTTCTTATTTTCAGCATCTGTTATGCTTAGCATCTGCCTGAGCCTGGAAGAAACGGGCCATTGGTCCCATTGTGTATTAGAAACCCATTTGTAGCATTTCTAGGGGTTGGAAGACGTGACAGTGGCCTGTGACGAAGGTCTGCCCTGAAGTCCTGAGAATTCATCTGGCCTGACTTTATCATGCAGTGTTAGTATAACCTGAGTCCGCTGTGTTTCAACTCCCTGCTTTTGGGGTGTTTCTCCTTGGCGTTGAACTTCAGTTTCCTGTGTAGACAATTATTTTGACTTCAAAACAATATTCATTTATTCTTTTGCTCCCCAAATATTTATTGGATATCTACCATGTAATAGGCACCCTAGTAGGTCCTTGGGTATAACAGAAAAATAAAAACAATGTCACCAACCTCAAGTAGGGAACCCACAGCTTAGAGGGTGATTAGGGGATCTGATCTGATGGATGTAGGAGAAGGTCAGACTTCCTGAAGAAATGATATTTGAAATTGTATTTGAGCGACCAGCAGATGGCATAATGGCTACATTGCTGGACTCCTATGTAGTCGACTGTGGTTTGAGTCATGGACTCGGTGGCTTAAATTCATGCCGGTGGAGTATGAGCTAAAATTCTTTGCTATGTAAAGTAAATGTTTGTGGGAAAATGTAAAATAAAAACAAGTTGTAATGAAAAAAATAAAAATAAAAAAATAAATTCATGCCGGGTGTGAGTGATGTGTGCCCAAGATCCCAAGAGGAGAATGGAGGAGAAAGGACTGTGGCATGGCCATCCCCCCTGGGGGGTGATTTCTTGCTTTCTGTCTCTGTGTCCTTCTGGCGAGTGCACGCGCCCTATAGCAAAAAACCTCAAAAAAAAAAATTGTATTTGAAAAATGAGGTGGTGTTAGTCAGGCAAAGCCAAGTAGTGGCAAGGGATGGGAGAGTAGGAAGTAGAGAAATGTTTGAGGCCAAGGGAACAGCATACTTAAAGAGGGTATGATGTGTTTAGGAAGTGAGAGAGGTCATCGTGGCTAGGAGCACTGAATAACAGGAGGAAGGTTGTGCAAACTGCGACTGAAGTGCATGGCTGCATCTCATGAGCCCTCAAGTGTGCAAGTCAATGCAGACCACGGGAATGACATAAGCAGAGTATAATGAATTGTATTTGCAGTTTGAAATAACTGTTCATCTTAGACTATGTATGAAGAATAGGCCTGGAGGCAGAGTTATTATAGTGATTTAGGAGGGAAAATAATCAAAGTTTGGCTTAAGAAGATTATGGTGCAGACTAAAAAATTAGGTTTTTTTTTTTTTTTTAGAGAGGTTTTATAGGGCACCTGCGCTTGCCAGAAAGACAGAGACAGAGACAGAAAGTGAGAAATCACCCCCCAGGGGGGATGGCCATGCCGCAATCCCTGCTCCTCCATTCTCCTGTCAGGATCTTGGGCACACATGTACACACACCTGGCATGAGTTTAAGTCACCGGTCTGGGACTCGAACCGCGGTGGACTATGTGGGAGTCTAGCAACATAGCCATTACTCCAACTGCTGGTCCCCAAAGTTAGATGTTTTAAGAAAGTCACTTAGAAAGGAAAATGGAGGAGACCAGCTCTGTGGCCTAATGACTAAGTGCTTCAAGTCTTGGATCCACATGCTTGCATGTGTGCCCAAAATCCTGGAAGGAGGGAGAGATGGAGGACAAAGGATTGTGGTATGACCATTTTCCATGTGAGTGCTTTCTCCTCTCTCCCTCTGTGTCTCACTGACAAGTGTACATGCCTTTTGCACCAAATAGACAAATAAAGGAAAATGAAGGAAACATAATTGTTACAAATTATGATTATATGGAAAGTGAAGTGTTAATAATGACTCAACATATATGACTTAAGCAACTGAATGAGCAGTGTTCTCATTGACTGAAATAGAAAACAAGAGTTAGATTGGGTGGATTTGAGGCTTTGGATATGTTGAGATTGGTCTTTGAGACATGCAACTGGAACCATCAAAGGGACAATTGTTATTTGGATTTGGGCAGAGAGATAAGTTTGAGGGTCCATACTGAAGAAGATTAAAGCCATGGTATGGTTGTGATGGCTAGGAGGAAAATGCAGAATAAGAAAAGAGGGGAACTAGAATTGAACCTAGAACAATCCAATGATCAAAGACAATGAAGAGGAGGATCAACCTAGCAATCAGACAGAAGTGAAGGGGTGAGATAAGGGTGCAACCAGAGACTGCGTTGTGATTTAAGCAAGATGTATGCTTCAGAAAAAGGATACTGCCGAGATGAGGAATGAAGGGAAATGCTTACTGGTTTTAGATGCATATAGGTCATTGGAGTCTTTAGAATTAGTTAACACAGTGAAGTGTTATTTTGCAGATTGAATAGGATAAACAATGACTTCTTAAATTTTGTTTATGTGTATATACAGATACCTTAAAGGCATCGGTAGTAACCCCATATACTATTACTTAACATTTTTCTTTAAATTGACTCAGTGTTTTTTAAAGAAGTATTTAATTTAAGTTTATTTATTTATTTATTTGTTTTTATTTTCCCAGAGAGGGACAGAGTGAGAGAGAGAAAATGAGAAAGCTAGGTCTGGGACTTGAACCACAGTTGGCCATGTGTCCTTAACCACCACACCAACTGCTAGCTCTGACTCAGTGTTTTTTTTAACATAGACATTATTTCAAAAGGTTATTTTGTATCATTGGTGGATCTAATATTGTTTACAGTAAATGGTAAATACTGTTTTTTAAAAAATTATATTCGTGATGGAGAGCATATGTACATGCACATGAGAATAAAGGGGGGGGGAGACACTTTTGAGATGAGAGAGAGAGAGGGACAGAACCCTCAAAAGGGACTTATCGCATTGTTATTCCCGTTCCCCCAGTCCTCCAGTTCATCAGGATCATGGGCATACATACATGTGCCCAGCATGTTTCAGGTCAACTGGGAGATCCAAAACAATGGTCCATCATATGGCTTCTAGCACTGTAGCTTATATGCTACTGATTGTACCACTGAAGCTGGGCCAAATGTTCTTTACAAAAAGACATCAGGGAACCAGCAGACGGCATAATGGTTACATTGATGGACTCCCACATGGTTGACTGTTGTTCAAGTCCTGGACGCAGTGAATTAAAACTCATGCTGGGTGCATGTGCATGCGTGCTCGAAATCCCGAGAAAAAAAATGGAGGAAAAGGGATCGTGGCATCGCCATACCCTCTGGCAGGAGATTTCTCGCTTTCTGTCTTTCTAGTGAATGCACGTGCCCTATAGCAAAGATCTTAAAAACAAACAAAAACCAGATATTTTGGGTATTGTAGGATACTAAAAACTGATGAGTTAAATAATTGGAACTTGAAACACACATAAAATTTGCCCAAGTATTAAGAAATTAGAAATTAACATAAAGGTGAATGTTGGGACCAGCAGTTGGTGTAATGGCATTGTCGCTGGATTCCCATGTAGTTGACCATGGTTTGAGTCCTGGACCCAGTGGCTTAAACTCATGCCGGGGGTGCATGCGTGCATACGTACGTGCCCAAGATCCTGAGAGGAGAATGGGGGAGAAGGGATTTGCGGTGTGGCCATCCCCCCTGGGGGGTGATTTTTTGCTTTCTGTTTCTCTGTCTCTCTGTCTTTCTGGTGAGTGCATGTGCCCTGTAGAAAAAAAAACTCTCCAAAAGAAAAAAGGTGAATGTTAAAGAGCAACAAAATGAAAAATTTTCATTTGAAATGCTAAAATGACAAAATATATTTTAAAAGTAGGGGGCTGATGGTACAGAGATAAAACTCAGTGCTCTGTGAGACTGACTCACATGGGAAGCAAGGTTCCAAGTTCATGTCCAGAGACCTCCCTGAGTATGCCAGACAAATGTGCCTATGATCTGGGGCTAGCGGTAGACCTTGTTAGAGGTACTCTCTGTCTCTTGCTCCTGGAAGAAATTAAAAAAAAAATTAAATCCAACAAGAAATACTTGTCATTAGCTATAACCCAAAGTGACATAGGTTAGTCATTTTCAGTAAAATGTGACATCCAGCAAATTGACCAAGATGTTCTCTGTGCAGCCTCGTGGTCTCATTTCTGAGTTGTGATTTGAGATATTAAGCATTTCCTTTGTACACTATGCCTCATGACTACTCACTGAATAGAGACACTTCATGAGTGTAATAGTGTATGGCCTAAAAATCTTTCCAACACATTATTTCAATTGATTGGCACAGAATTTTCGTGAGGTTGTGTTTTTAATCCTTAAACCAACTGGGCAGACATCTCAGAGATGAGCAATTTCCCTCAAGGTCCCCATCTTAGAATGTTAGAATATTAGAAACATCAAAAACTTACTTACATTGCAGCTTTAATAAAATGTGAATTTTCAGGGCCAGCAGATGGTCTTGTGGTTAAAGGCACTGGATTCCCACATGGCCGACTGTAGTTTGAGTCCCAGACCTGATGGCTTGCTTTCTTGTTTTCCCTTTCTCTCTCTGGTCAAATTAAAAAAAACAATACTAACTCATGGAAATAAATAAATTTTTTAAATGTGAATTTTCTAGCATTTGTGATTTAACTCTTTAGTATTTTAGCAAACTTGAAAGTTTGTATGCAGTAGAATTTGGGACTCTTCCCTGGGTTCTCCCCTGGCTATCACAGCATTTGTCATCTTTTTTTTCCTTTTTTTTTTGGATAGGTTTTTGCTACAGGGCACGTGCATTCGCCAGAAAGACAGAGAGAGACAGAGAGAGACAGAAAGTGAGAAATCACCCCCCAGGGGGGATGGCCATGCTGCAATCCCTTCTCCTCCATTCTCCTCTTGGGATCTTGGGAACTCACGCACACGCATCCGGCATGAGTTTAAGCCACTGGGTCCAGGACTTGAACCGCGATCAACCACATGGGAGTTCAGCAACATAGCCATTACGCCAAATGTTGGTCCCCAGATCCCAAATCTATACCTCCAGTTCAGGCCTCCCTTGTGTCCATTTGATAGTGTAACACCTGCAAGAAGTTGTATCTAGTAATAGTACGTACTAACTACAACCACTTGCCCAGTATTGGTATATCTAAATGCTTGTTTTCCCTTTACCCTCTACTGAGTCTACAGGCTCCAAGGATAGCAAAGGTGGGCATATGTTTCATTTCTGAATTCCCAGTCAATCCTCAGTGGAGCATTTTATGTTTGGTAGTTGCTGAATGTTCGTTGTCTTCAAGGTACATGGTATCTCTAGCTGGTCTAAATCCAGGGAAGAAAGAACTGAAATGGGTAACTTTGACCACTAGATGTCATACCATACTTGATGGTCAACAGAAAATTCCTTACCTGTTACTTCAAATCTCAGATGTTAGTTTGAGAACAAGTCTTCTGTTAATCAACCATTTAACACAAAGTACCAAGCAGGTCTTTCTTGATATTTGTGTTGACTTTTAATGACTCATTTAGATGGGAGGAATGTTTTGGGATAAAGGGCAAATAATTAGCAGTTGACTTTGGAATTTATCATGTAATAGCTTCCCAGGCTATTTGTCTTTTTTTGTTGTCTCTGGTTAATAATTCATATTGCTAAGTACTTTGCAAGATGAATTAGGTGAAGAGAGAGAAGGAGCTAGCTTGAAATGAACAATTGTATTAAGTAAAATTTTGATGCCATGCTCAGGCCTAGCCTGTCAGTGGATTCTCCTTGCTTTTAGAAGGAGCGTTAAGATGAATGTGGCCTACCTGGCCTTGCCCGTGTGGACACATGCCACACTTGCCTATTTCAATACTCAGATAGCACACCTCCAGTTGCTTGGGTCTTACCTGCCAAGCTCAGACTCTTCCTTCCACCTCTTTACCTAAGCATAGCCTAAGATTCCCTCAGGTCTCAGTTTAAGAGCCACTCTTGAAGGAAGATTTCTATGACCTTTCACTGCATTAGTGTCCCATGGCTGCTGAAACAAGTTACCCCAGATTAGTGGTTTAAAATAATACATTTATTTATTTATTGAGAAGTTTTTGCTATAGGGTGCTTGTGCTCACCAGAAAGACAGAGAGACAGAGAGACAGAAAGTGAGAAATCACCCCCCAGGGGGGATGGCCACAACACAATCCCTTCTCCTTCATTCTCCTCTCAGGATCTTGGGCACGCACGCACATGAGTTAAGCCACTGGGTTGAGGACTCGAAGCACGGTCGACTACATGGGAGTCCAGCGACATAGGCATTACGCCAACTGCTGGTATCACTGGTTTAAAATAATACATTTAATTTTCTTATGTTTCTGGAGGTTGGAAGTATGGATGGGTTAAATAAATCAGGCTAAAATGAAGGTGGCAGCAAGCCCGCTTCCTTTCTGGAGACTCCAGGGCAAAATCCATCCCCTTGCCTTTTCCAGTCTCTAGGGCCTGCCCACATTCCTGGGTTCGTGGCTCCATTCCATCTTCAAGACCAGGAGTCATATCACTCCAGTCTTTGACTTCTTCTGTGATCTCATTTTCTTCCCTAACTCTCGACCCCTCCCCATTTAAAGAGCCCTGTGGCTACACTGAGTCCACCCAGTTAATCCAGGACCATTTCCATATTTTAAAGTTAGCAGATCAGCATCTTTAATTCCATCTAAAGCTAGATTCTCAACTTAGAAATAAAGATGTGGATGTATTTGGGGGACTTTATTCTTTCTGCATAGCTACCTAGATTGACACCTGACGTGAAGCTCTTACAACTACTTGTTATAGTCAATTTTTGCGTTTGGTTTTTGTGTGAATAATGGTGTTCAGGCTCTCCCTTCCAAGCCTGTGTGCTCCACAAGGTTGAAAATTCTATTTTTCCTCCAGATCATATCTCTACCCTTTAGTTCTTTGCTTAAACAAATAGTCAAATATGGGACTAACCAGTGGGAGAGAGATGTTGGTAGCAGTGCAGGTCTTTTTAAAATTTTTATTTCTTCCATGATTGAGAGAGATAGCACCCCCAGCAGTGTTTTGATACTGCAATTCACCCCCATGCAGCCCTGGACCATGGGCAAGCACATACCCAGTGAACTTGGGGAGGTGTCCAGGCATGAACCTAGAACCTTTCCATGTGGGTCAGGCTCATAGAACATCGTGTTTTGCTACAATGCCATCACCTGGCCCTGCATTCTTAAACAAATAGAACAAAAAAAGTAAAAATCTAGTTTATCTAGTTTATTTCCTCTCAGAACTCCTTGAAGAGTTGGGTGATTTTTTCTTCACAATTCTCTGTCAGTCTTAGTTGCTGTCTCCTCTGTTGTCAAACAGAAGTCATACCGGCCTGGGTATCAGCACTGGCACCTTTATCTCTTATCTTCATAATCTTGATCAGTAACTTAATCTTTGTGTTTCTTCATTTTCTTATCCACAGTATGGGAAAAATAATGTTTAATGGAATTACTAATGAGGACCAAATGAGCTATTAATGTGTAAATTGCATAGCAGCAGACAGGTGCATAGCAAATGCTAACATCCGTCAATAAATGTAATGTCCTTCTCCTGGATAATGCAGATGTCCCCGACAGTTTTTCAACTTACTTTTTTTTTTTTTTTTAATTTGCTAGGGGGCACATGTGTGTAAAGGAGACAGAAAGAGTGGGAAAATGAGAATTCACCCCCAGGGGGAATGGCCATGCTCCAATCCCTTCTTCTCTATTCTTTCGGGATTTGGGCCATGCACTCAACATGTGCCTGTGTGTTTTTCAAGCCACCAGGTCTGGGACTCGAACTGTGCAGTTGGCCATGTGAGATCTAGCTGCCTTAACCACTACACTATCAGCTGGCCCCTATACTTATGATTCTTTAAGACAGTATGAAGGCAATACATATTCTGTGGAAATTACACTTTGCCCATATAACTATGTTTTTTATTTTCAGTACAGTTTTCAATACATTACATGAGTTATTCAATGCATTATTAGAAAATAGGCTCGTTGTTAGATGATTTTGCTTAACTATAGGTTAAGTATTCTGAGTTTAAGGTAGGTTTGATTAAGCTATGATGTTTGGTAGGTTTAGGTATATTACACACATTTCTGACGTAATATTTTCCACTTATGATGGGGTTTATTGGACATAACCCAATCATAAGTTGAGGACTATATATTATTTGTCTTTTTATTTGCAAGTTCAAGGATTTTGATTTTAGGATAGGCTGTGGAAGTGTTGACTGAATGAAAGAAGTCTCAAAAATAGTAATTGGGAATATCTAGGAATTTGAGTTAAGTGAGAAAAGGAGGAAGGAGTTAATTCTTCATGCATAGGATTCTGGGTCCCCAAACAAGAAAGTAACAGCGTGTCACAGAGCACTGAGAGGTGCTAGCTGCCCTTGGCGAGCGTGCGTCACCCATCTTGCCTTAAACGCCCACACAGTCCCTGTTAATAGGGAGCTTAGGTTTCTCTGGCTGTGTCCATTTCTTACAGGCAGCATTGTGGATGCTGTCAACTCCCTAAGCCCAGGCTTTCAGAGCCCATTAGCGAGAAATGCACAGGGAGCCTTTCATTTCAGACTAAAGAAAATACTTTTCCATTGTGAGAGCTAAGTAGGGTCACCACTGAGGTGGCTTTTGACCCAAAGCATATGCACAGACCCTTTCTATCTGGCCCAGACACCCCCAGGGAGTACACCATTTTATACTCTGAGCTAATAGATCAAAGCCTGAACAGTTCATTCTTCTGTGAAGTGCAGGAACTCTCTGATATTTCATCAGACTTTTCCTTCATATGTGGTTGGAAGTCTTGCAGAATATGACTGATTATTTCAATAAATAAGACTAGACTAAATTCACATGCCACTCAGTGGATGTTAAACAATTCTATCATGTAACCAAGGCTTAAAAATAACTTCTGTGACTTTTTTTTTTCTTTCTTTTTAAAAGCAATATATGCTTAATGTAAAAATGTTAGAAATAACTACTAAAGCTACTATCCGGACCACACCAGCATTTTGGTGTATAACATTTTGCCTCTGCATAGCGTTGTCTATTTTGTTGTAACAAAACCAAGATCACAAGGCATAAATTACATTTAATTTCCTTTTGTTTCCTGACAAGCACTATACTATGAGCATGTTTGTTTCTTTTTCATTTTATTTTTTCTATAATTTTTTTTAAACATCTCTTTTAGAGGTGGCTTAGAGATAATGGTTTATTTAACCAGAGCGCTATGATTACAGTGGGTTTTTAAAAAAATTTCTTAATATATACACTATATATTGGTTCAAAGATATTACTATACATATTATCAACAGATAATTTTCCATTTTTGTGTCCCTTAAATGTTTTGCTTCTTGATGTAAAACAACACTGATGAACATTTTATAGGTAAATCTTTACTGATGATCAAACTAATTTCCATAAGATAAATTCCTATAACTGAGTCACTAGGTAAAAGGGTATTCGGATGTTAAAAGTTATTCTTGTAGAGCTGACTCAGAAATGTCACCTCGACATACACTTCGGCAATGGTTGGCCTGCAAAATTACTAATGCTGATTTTGGCCGTTACATGTTAAATTTTTTTGAGACTTGAAAGGGCCTCAGAGAATCATCCATTATAGACTCTTCATGTTGAAGTGTACATTTGGCACCAGTGAGAGGAAGGCGATGGAACTAACATTTATTGAGTGATTGCCATATTCTGTCTATCTAGGAACTATCTTTCTTTTTTTGAGAGGTTTTTGCTACAGGGCATGTGCGCTAGCCAGAAAGACAGAGAGAGACAGAGACAGAAAGCGAGGAATCATTCCACCAAGGGGGGATAGCCACGCTGCAATCCTTTCTCCTCCATTCTTCTTTTGGGACCTTGGGGATACATACACACACACCTGGTGTAAAGTTTAAGCCAATGGGTCCAGGACTCAAACTGTGGTTGACTACATGGGAGTCCAGCAACATAGCCATTACTCCAACTGCTGGTCCCATATCTAGGAACTTTCATAACATGATCTCATTTAATCTTTGCATCACTTCTAGAAGAAGTTATCATTTTTATTTTATAGACGAATAAACCAAAGCTCATAGAAATTAAGGGGTGTGCACAAAACCTACCCACCATAGATAGTGGAGAAGCAAGCATTGAACTTTGGTTACCTGCAAGATGACTTAGTCTTTTATTACTAATCGTAGTGCTTCTTTTTATATAGACTATTGTAGCAACAATACAACAGGCCCTTCAAGCCAATACAAAAGAACCCAGTGGCCTATCTGAGAGCATGCATGGATATGACTGGTAAAATGTTTTTAAAAAAATAGTAAAATCTTGGGCTAGACATGTAGTCTAGTGGTTAAGTGAATCAGGTCCCACATGGTCAATCACAGTGTGAATCCCAGCCCTGGATGATTTGAAAAACACAGCTAGGCACATGTTCATGTGTGCTTGAAATCCTGACAGGATGGAGAAATGGAAGAAAAGGGATTGCACTGTGACCAAGCCCTATTCTGGGTGTTCTCCTGCACGCTCTCTCTCTCTCTGGTGGGCACACACACACTCTGGCAGTAACAAAAACAGTAAAATCTATAATATTGCCATCATTGCATTTCAAGAGTAATGCTTTTCAATTTTTTTGATTCCCCAAAGCTTGAGAATATCGTTCAATTGTCGATGATAAAAGTAGACTTCTACCCATTTATTTATACTAGACTAAATCTAGAATATACTAAGTGAAAAATATAATAATGATAAACATTTAGAGAATGTAATGGGTTACTGTTTATCTTGAGACTTTGGAACTCACCCTCCAGTATTAACATAATCCGAATGTATTTTCTGGCAGTTGCCCTGGGGTGGGTGTGTCTCCCAGGACTATATCCTCTATGATCTTGGTCATATTTTTAGTCCTGTATTTTATACTGGCCAGTATTGCTTCATGTGTTATTTTGTGTTTAAGTCTTCAGTCTTTGAAAAACTCAGTGGGTGGTGGTGGTGGTGGGGGCAGCAGGTGGTGTAGTGGTTAAGGTGCTGGCCTCCTACATAACTGACTGCAGTTAGAGTCCCAGACCCAACGGCTTGAAATTCACAACAGGTGCTTGTGTGTACATGCCTAAAATCCTGAGAGTAGAATAGAGGAGAAGGAATTGTGAAGTGGTCATTCTCCCTGGGGGAGAGGGTGGTGGTGGGGGGCGGTGGTGACTTCTCATTTTCGGAAGTTTGAGGTGAAGATGAAAGTAGTCTTCTTATAGCCTGGGATCTGTTCTTGGCCACCTTGGGCTGGTTAGAATCTGTATGGAAAAGTACCTAGAGAGAGCAGGGCAAATGAGTAGGGCGGGAATGAGGAAAGCAGAGGAGAGAATCAAAGGAAGATCCCTGAGAAGCATCAACATTTTAACGAGAGTCACAGTAAGTTCAGCTTTCAGGGAAGCCTGGGAAGGAGAAGCCACCATGTTAGGAAGAAATCCAGGTGCTCGTAGTGTGTTGGAGACTAAGGAAAACCAAGAGAAAAGAGTGTTTCGAATGAGAGTAGTACGTTTTGTCAAATGCCATCAATAATTTAAGAAGATGAAGCTTTAAGGGGAGACATCTCGTGGAACAGATGCCAGCAATTTGGGTGGAGTAGCTAAGACTAGAAAGTGGATTGAGGAGCTAGTGGACACTAGGGAAGTATCCATTTAGAAATTCAGCTGGAAAATGAAGAAAAGTGCTAGAGCAATATATGGAGTTGAGGAATGGGATAAACCAATTTATTGAAATGCTGAAGGAGGAACTAGGAGCATAAAATGGATGAAGATAGATGAAAGAGGGGGTGATTTTATTTTTTCAGTTTGCAATAGAGTGTGTGCACTCTCCAGAGAGAGATGAAGAAAATGAGAGAGCCCTCCCTGGAGGAGGTGGCCACTACAATCCCTTCTCCTTTATTCTCAAGAGGGGGCGAAAAAGGAGGACAGACAGAATCTGGTGCATTAGTGGGGGATTGACCTAAGCTGGAGTGAGATAAAGAGATAGAGTGAGACTTTTGGGAGAATGGAAAAAAATGGCCTCTGTGGGGAATGGGCACAGTCTAACCACTACAGATCATTAAGGATGCAGCACTGCTCCTAATGCAGTATCATGAAGGGCACAGCAACTTGGTACCAAACCTTGTTTTGAGCCCATTTTTTTCTGGTGTATATCTCTGTCAGTTTGAGCCACTGTAACAATACCATCGACCAGGTGGTTTAAACCATAGACACTTTTCACAATTTGGGCGGCTTCAGGTGGAAGGTCAGGGTGCTAATATGGTCCAATCTTGGGGGTGGGAGGGGGGCTCTCTTCTTAATTATGTCCTCCTGTGGTCTTCCTTAGTGTGTGCAGAGAGAGAAAGAGAAAAAGAGTGAAAGAGAGAACAAGCTCCAGTCCCCGTCTCTTCTGGTAAGGACACTAATTCCATCACAGAGGTTCTCTCCTTCCACAGGCCTTCCCTCCAAATACCATCCCACTGTGGGTTAGGGTTTCAAAGTTAGAATTTTAGGGGGATAAAAACATGCAGTTCATAATACTATGATTGTTTATTTCATCAGTACTTTTAAAAGACGTTCTTAAAGAGCAGCAGGTTTGATTGGAGCTGGAGAAAGGAGCATGTGATAACTCAGAGCTGGGGGCACTTTACTCTGCCCAGTTGAGTGCTTGCCAAGATTCTCGTGGCTTCCCAGGGGACTTTGTTTTCATGGTCACCTCTGACTTTAGGCTCCTGCTTTCATGGAATTAGATTGTCTCAGCACATGCATTTGAGTGTAGATGATTTACTAAAAATTGATGGCAGCAGGGAGATTTATATCACAGCAGTACAGACAATTGAAAGATGTACTGTTAGCTGTTTTGTGTGTATGTGTGTGTGTTTTACTCTTAGTTTTGCTAAAAGATGCATGCCCTTACCAGAGGGAGAGAGAGGAAAAGTGAGAAATCATTCCCCTGGTGGGAGCAGGGAGTGGGTAAGGGGGGTGGATACGCTGCAATCCCTTCTCCTCCATTTTCCTTTTGGGATTTTGGGCATGCATGCACACACACCCAGCATGATTTTCAAGCTACCAGGTATGGAACTCAAACCACATAGTCAATCATATGGGATCCAGAGCCTTAACTTCCACGCCACCTGCTGGTCCTGCTGTTGGGTCATCAGAAAAGTCATGACATTTTTTTCCCTATGTTTTTCATAGGAAAATGCATCACGACTTTTCTGATGATCTAATATTTCTCTTCAGAGATCCATCAGACATTTCTGAAATCATGACTCTTGCCAGTTTGCGTAGTTTGGCCCTCCTTTCTCAGGTCTTCTCACTCACGAATTCCCACTCAGACCCCACAGCGAAGTGTTTAGTACTCTTTTCTGTTGCCTGGACTCCTGATGACTCACAACTGATCAGAATTTCACTCGTCTCCGTGCTGCTTATCAAGGCATTTTCCTAAACAAAGATGGTTCCCCTCCAGGAAAGTTCTGGATTCAACTACTAATGCAAGGAGACCTCAAAAGTTCGTGGAAAGTGGGAACCAGCAGTTAGCGTAATGGCTATGTCGCTGGACTCCCACGTGGTCGACCGCGGTTCGTGTCCCGGACCCGGTGGCTTAAAACTCACGCCAGGCGCGTGTGTGTGCGTGCCCAAGATCCCGAGAGGAGAATGGAGGAGAAAAGGATTGCGGCGTGACCATCCCCCCTGGGGGGTGATTTCTCGCTTTCTGTCTCTATGTCTCTCTCTGTCTGTCTGGCGAGCGCACGCGCCCTACAGTGAAAATCTCTCCAAAAAAAAGAAAAAAAAGAAAAAAAAAGTTCATGGAAAATGGAATTAGAACATAAGTTTATTTGGGTGCAGCCATATAGAAATTCATGGACAGTTTTTTTTTTAAATATAACATACATTTTCCATAAACTTTTTGAAAACCCCTTGTGCATTTATCATTCTGATGAATAGTTTTGAAAAAGATTAAATACTCTAGACCAGTAGTCCCCAGTCCCTGGGCCATGGGCTGCTGCTGGTCCATGGCCTGTTGGAGGCCAGGCTGCCAACTGGCACCAATCTCGGGGGGTGGGGGGCAGGGTGTCATCTAGTGGGGAATGGGTGGTGAGTGATCAAGTGAAACTTTGTCTGAGATTGCAGTCATTCCCACTGCTCACATTGCAATGAGGGTTGGTCAGTGGTGATGTTGGATTCTGATGGGATCTGGAACCCTATTGTGTGATTGACTCATATTTTATATATGTAACAGTGTGGTAGTGGTGGAAATGGGATGCACGGTGGATGTGGTCCACTGGTCATCCCAGGACCACCCCTCCCCACCATCTGTGGAGGGATTGTTTTCCACGAAGCCAGTCTCTACTGCTGTGAAGATTAGAGTTCATTGCTCTAGACTCTTTCTCATGCTGACTTAGCATCAACACATGCCCTAGTCTCATCCACCTGACAGCATGATCAAGAATTAAATGCACACACACACACACACCTACCATCTGTGTGGAGAATGTCACTCTTCTACCCTCTTCTGTATGAAAGTGAGTGCTTTTTTGTTGTTGTCAAATGGCTTTAAAATTTTTCTTTAGGGTTTTCTAATGTATTATCTCATTTGATTTTCACAAGAACTCGACCTAAGACAATGCTGACATTAATCTCTCTCTACAAATGAAATAACTGGGGCTCAAAAAGAGCTGACATGCCTTTTGGTACCCAGCTGGTAAGGTAGCCAGTGGAACTTCCAAGGTGAGTCTTGTACTCCCTGGCCCCTCCCCTTTTCACTGTAGCAGAATGCCTGTTTGGTTTTAGTCTATTTCACATTTCCAAATCATTTTCAATACAGTTGCTAGTTTTCATGGGATCATTACCTTTATATCCACTCTGTGATGCCTGACTTCTTAAACTGTACAACAGTATGGTTTGACATTTTGGATTTTCTAGATCTGCTATCTAAAATGCACAAACAGCCCACAAACAAGGTTTTCCCTTGTTTTTATCTTTTGTTTGTTTGTTTGTTCATTTATTTATTTATTTTGGAGGGATGATAATGTGGGGAGTAGGCAGGAGGCTCTTTTCCTCATTTCCATTTCCTAAATATTGGATTTTCAGGGGCATCATTGACCAACACTGGTAGAGTTTGGAATCTGTATTTCTCTAATCACAGGTTTTCTTTGCTGACTCACTCTGAGAAGGTACCACAAAGATTCTGTAGCATCATTTGCCCTCTACAGAGTGGAGACTCCAAGTATAGAAGCCAAGTACATTTAAACATTTGCCTGCCAGCCATAATGTATTGGCCTTTGTCTCATCCATCTTTGTTAGTGATCGGGCAAGACATCATAAATTGTTTCTGCTCTAGTATTTTTTTTTCTCTAAATACCATAATGAATATTGATGCAAGCAAGAGTTCAGTGAGTAGGTGGAATGGATGGTTATTAGGAGGAAAAAAAAAATCAATGTAGTATAACCTCAAGACTCAATTTGAATTCCACTTTGGGAAGCTGTTTTGTGGTTTGGAAAGAAATGAATTCAATACTAGCTGTTTGTGACTTGACAAGAAAAAAAGATCTGACAGTTCTGTGCAAAGGATGAAATCTCAGACAATGGAGGGTGGAAATATCAAGAGTTCAATCTCACTGAAGCCTGGATAGGGATGTGACAGCACTTGGGAGAGATGCTTCCTCCTGCAATGCTAGATTCTCCTACTAGCAAAGGAATTCATGGTGAGAAATTGTGTCATAAAGGACAAAATATAGGCTTAGAAATTAAAGCTGGATTTGAATTCAGCATTACAAACTATAACCAAAGGCAGAGTGCTGGACCTCTCTGAACCTCATTATCTCTGGAATGGAGGTGGTAATGTCTCTCTTGTAGGTAAAGATTACAGTGATGTGTGTGCAGTGCCTGGCATCCACATGCTCAATTGAGAACAATTGTTCTTATACTTCCTACCACAGGATTATTATTATTTATTTTATTTTATTTTTGTAGTTATAGCAAAGTGGGAAGTCTATTAAAGGAGAAGGAAAAATAGAGCTCCCCAGAAGGGAGAGGTCTCAGAAAATGGGTTGGCAAGGAAGAACTATGGCTCGGGGTTTTCATTTGGGTCAGGAAGGGATCTGTCCAGACTTGTTCTAGGTGGGGCTGGTACATGTAGCCCCCTCTTGGAGGGGAGGGGCACATGCTGGATAGGTCCAATTACTCTTGTTTTATAGTGAAACAAATTATAAGATATTTTTTGTTGTTTTACACACAAATAGTTTTGAAAATGATTTACTCAAGAGTAAATGGTGTTTAAAAAAAAGTCTCCATGTTCCTGTGCTGGTCCCTATGGCCTAGTGGCTAAAGGAACCGTATCCCACATGGCCAATCAGGCAGTTTGAATCCTGGCCCTGGTGGCAAGAAACATACACTGGATGCATACTTGTGTGTGCATGCCCAGAATCCTGATGGAATGGCCAAGTAGAGGAGAAGGGGTGCAGTGCGACCATGCCCTATGGGGGTGCTTTCTCCCTGTCCCTTTCTCTGTTATTCTCTGGTGAGTCCACATGCCCTCTGGCCTGAAAAAAAAAAAAAAAAAAAAAAAAAAAAACCTCCATATTCTTAATTAAGAGCAGAGCTCTCAGAGAAGTTAATCCACAGAACTGTAAGGCTAATGCTAATAGTAACAACTGCCTTTAAATATATTCCAAAGTGGTGCCAGATGATGCTGCAGTTAAGACACTGCTCTGAGACAATCCCTCATGGGAAGGTTTCTGGTTCAACTCCAGAGACCTTCCTGAGTGTGAAGGCATGCTCTTGCCTATGATCCAGGGTTAGCTGAAGGCTGGGATGATTTGCAGTATTTAAACCTTGTTGGGAATACTCTCTCTCTCTCAAAATGAATAAATAAACGTGTATGTGTATATATCTATACCTATATGTACACATTTACATCATTTTTATAAGAACAATTGAGATAAAATAAGAGAAATTATCTTGCAAGATGTAAAATTTTTACAGTGTTTTTTTGTGTGTGTGTGACTTCTTTTTTCTAATGTTGAATATTAATACACTTAGGAGACTTACTCTTCCTGAGTCCCTGTGGCAAAGCAGATATGACTTTTCCTATGTGTAAGCTGTGCAGCACCCAAATCAGTATAGGTGATAGACAGGAAAAGATATTTCTTGCAGGAATTTGTCATATTTGACAACCAGGTTTTCTTCTTTCATTTGTCTTTTAGTCACTCTAAGTAAACAGCTGTTAGACACCATTGAGCAGTGAAGATAAAAATCTTCCAGGAGAATAGTTAATAATAATTTGGGTTCTGGTGGGAACCAGCAGTTAGCGTAATGGCTGTGTCGCTGGACTCCCACGTAGTCGACCGTGGTTCGTGTCCTGGACCCGGTGGCTTAAAACTCATGCCGGGCGCGTGTGCGTGCGTGCCCAAGATCCCGAGAGGAGAATGGAGGGGAAGGGATTGCAGCGTGACCATCCCCCCTGGGGGGTGATTTCTCGCTTTCTGTCTCTATGTCTCTGTCTGTCTGTCAGGCGAGCACACGTGCCCTATAGCGAAAACCTCTGAAAAAAAAAATTGGGGTTCTGGTGATGGAGAATGTCATAGTCACAGGATAGGTACTTTGTCCACTTTAACCTGAATCTTACATGTTTAGGGTTTTTGCTTTTAAGTAAGTGACTACAGTGGTAGTAAAGATGGGTACCATACTTGGTATATAATAAGCCAAATAGAAAAGTGTTGAAGAAAGATAGTTTTTGTCTCTTTTATCCCCAGCTTTTATGGTGAGGGTTCTTCCAGATACTATGAATGATAGTGAAAGCCATTAGTGAAACGACTTTGAAAGTTAAGGTGGGGAATCAATATTTGTATCCTTGAGAAATGGAACCTCTTGCTATCAGGCTTTCCAGATAATCATGAACAGGTCATCTGGGAGATAATTAAAGTCTTGGAAACTGCTTATCAGAATGCAAAATTATTTTGCCAATGACATAGTCCCACTGATAGACAAAGAAAATACTTTAGAATCTGATCATAGCTCATGCCTTTGCTAGGAAAATGAATGAAAGATTTCCTACCCTGATGCCTAAGAAAGTCTTACTCCCTAGCAGGGATTCAAGATTCTTCTGACCTGGGGACCAGCAGTTAGTGTAATGGCTATGTCTCTGGACTCCCATGTAGTCAACCACAGTTCGAGTCCCAGACCCGGTGGCTTAAACTCATGCCAGGCGCGTGTGCGTGCGTGCCCAAGATCCCGAGAGGAGAAAGGAGGAGAAGAGATTGTGGCGTGGCCATCTCCCCTGGGGGGTGATTTCTCGCTTTCTATCTCTCTGTCCCTCTCTGTCTGTCTGGCGAGCGCACTCGCCCTATAGCAAAAACCTCTCAAAAAAAAAAAAAAAAAAGATTCTTCTGACCTAATCCTAATCTCCTTTTCCAGTTTTATTTTCCACTACACACAAAATCCAAGATTGCTATCTACAGCAATGCTCCTCAAACAGTAACGTGTGTACAGATCACCTGGAGATGTTTAAATGCACATTCTGATCCAGTAGCCAGCTGAAGTCCAAGTTTCTTCTGTGTTTCTAGCAATTTCTCAGGTCTCCACATCACACATTGATTTAACAAGGATTCCCTTATGATGTTTCCTCAGTTCCCTGCATACTTCTATCTACTTGTCTAAAAATCTCTTAGCAGAGAGCCTTTTGTTATTTTTTAACAGACCATTTTTGTGCAGTTTTAGGTTCACAGCAGTATTGAACACAGCATAGAGATTTCTCACGTTCTCCCTGCCCCCATACATTCATAGCTTCCCCCACTGTCAACCCTCCCTGGTACATTTGTTACAACTGATGAACCTACACTAACACATCATTAATCAGAGTCCACGGTTGACGTTAAGGTTAACTCTTGGTGGTGTACATTCTGTGAGTTTGATCAAGTGTATGATGATATATTTCTGCCATTTTAGTATCAAACAGTATTTCGTCCTAAAAATCCTCCGGTTTCCAACTTTTCATCTTTCCCTCCCCACAAGACAGCCACCACTGATCTTTCTACTGGGTACATAGTTTTGCCTTTTCCAGAATCTTGTACAGTTGCAGTCACACAGTATGTAGCCTTTTCAGACTGGCTATTTTCAGTTTGTAATATACACTTAAGATTTCTTTGATGGCTTAATGCCACTTTTGTTTAGCACTGAATAATATCTTATTTTCTAGATGTACTGCAATTTATCCATTCTCCTACTGAAAGATACCTTGTTGCTTTTACTTTTTGGCAGTTGTGAATGAAGAGGATATAAACATCTCTGTTCAGGGTTTTGTGTGGAAAAAATTCTCAACTCCTTTGGGTAAGTACCAAGAGTCTAGTTGCTGGATCCTATGAAAAAATTGTATTTAGTTTTCTAAGAAACCACCTGTTTTCCAAAGTGGCTATCCCATTTTTGCATTACCTGTAGTGATGAAATGAAAATTCCTCCTCTACATCCTCAGTAGCATTTGTCAGTGTTCCGGATCTGGCTACTTTAATAGGTGTATAGCGGGGTCTCATTTTTGTTTTAATTGTGATTTCCTTGATGACATATGCTATGGAACCTCTTTTCAGATGCTTAGTGGCCACCTGTATGCCCTGTGGTGGTGCAGTCTCTGTTAACGTCTTTGGCTCCTTCTTTTAATTGGGTTACTTTCTTTCCTTTCTCTCATCTCTGTTTTCTCTTCTCCCTTTTGCTATAGGATATGTGCAATCCCTGGAAACAGAGAAAGAGAAAGCACCCCCCTGGGGGGATGGCCACATCACAAATCCCTCCTTCTCCATTTTTCTCTTGGAATTTTGGTCATGCACACACACATGCGCCCAGCGTGTTTTCCAAGGCGGAGTGATGTGGGGGGCGGCACAGTATAGGACTCTGCGCAGTTAGCCATGTGAGCTCCAGCCACCCTAATCTCCATGCTATCTGCTGGCCTTTCCTTCTGAAGTGCTTTATTTATTTATTTTTTTCAATTTTATCAGAGGTCGTCTGCACTGGCTGGAGTGACGGAGGTGGGGAATTGTCATATTGTAATATTTTCTTCAATTCTCCCTCCTGTCAGGATTGTGGACACACATTTACACACACACACACACACACACACACACACACCCCTTGTGAGTTTTTAAGCTGCTGGGTCTGGGACTTGAACTGCACAGTCAGCCATGCAATTCAGTCAACTTAACCACCATGTCATGGGCTGACCCATTTTAAGTTTTAAGAGTTAGTTGTATATCTAGATAACAGTCTATTCAACTGTGTCTTTTGCAAATATGTTCTCCCAGTCTGTGCCTTGTTTTTTAATTCTCCTGACAATATCTTTCACAGTGTAGAAATTCCCCGCCTCCCCGCCCCATGAATTGTGCTTTTGGTGTTATTTCTAAGAAGTCATTATTTAACTCAAAGTCATTTAAATTTTATTTTATGTTATCTTCTAGGATTTTTATAATTTTGTATTTTAAATTTGGTCCCAGGAACCTCATGTAATTCTTATACCAAAATTTGAGAAGCACTGTCTAAAATGTTGCCCCTTAAAGCCTGACACACACATCATTGCAAGCTGGTTAATTGTTACCCCCTCTGCAACAAGATTTGAGAGAAATTAAGAGTAACCTTTGGGATCAGCAGTTGATGTAATGGCTACGTCGTTGGACTCCCATGTAGTCAACCGCGATCCAAATCTCAGACCCGCTGGCTTAAACTCATGCTGGGTGTGTGTGTGTGCGTGCCCAAGATTCCAAGAGGAGAATGGAAGAGAAGGGATTGTAGCGTGGTCATACCCCCTGGGGGGTGATTTCTTGCTTTCTGTCTCTCTGGTGAGTGCATGTGCCCTATAGCCAAAACCTCTCAAAAGTAAAAAAATAAATAAAATAATAAAAAAATAAAAGAAGAGCAACACTTCAGAAACTTTTATGGAAATTTGACATTGAAGCATGTAGTCACATGCTTATGATCATTATGATCACATTACTGAACACAATGCAGACTGTTCTGGACATTGTACAGTTCAGATGGTAAGTCCCCTGTAGGATAAGTTATATCCTGGATAAAGACAAAAGGGCCATGTAGTAGTGTGTGATACTTTAAATGTAGTTTGCCAATGATAAATCCTTTAAGTGTAGAATCCATTTCTTTCATTCAAAGATAATTTAGCTTTTAGGATAAATTGTTCAAACTGATGCTAGATTAAAACACATTTTGAAAGAAATTCTAAAACTACAGCACTGATGTATCCCCCATCCATGGCATGTTGTCTCTTCCTCTCAACACCTTGCCTTTATACTCCATGCTGCATCAGAGTTTTTTTTTTTTTTTCCTGCAACTTGAAGAGGCAAGCTCTGTTTGATGTACAAACATGGCAATATAGGATTGGAAAGGGATGCTTTTATCTTTGCATTAGGTTATAGTGTAGATATATATGCATGAGTCTAATATCGATTGATGGGGTATGTAGTAAAAGTTTTGATCTTGCTCAAAGGTATGACCTTTGCCTTGGCTTATGGAAAGTAATCTGTCATAACTAATAGGAATGTCTTTGTTTAGAGTAGAGGCTGGTCACGTCAAGTCTTAGGGTGGGGAATGGCCATGTCAGAATGACCAACCATGTGATTTAGGGTGGGGATTTGGGGCCTACTAGAAACTGAGTTCAGTTATCTCAGCAATCAATCAATAAACTATGCATGCATAAAGAAATCCTGATAAAAATTTCTGGGCACTGGAGCTAGGATGAGCTTTCTAGTTGGCAATATGCCATGTGTATTAGCATAAATCGATGCTGTCTGGCCTAAGGTCAACAGAAGCTTCACATTTGGAGTCATATCAGATATTTTTCTTAAATTTAAAATTTATTTCTTATCCCTTCAATGAGGGAGAGAAAAAGAGAGAAACAGATAGGCATTCCAAAGAAAGTCTTTATACTGTGCTCCATGTCCTGTCTCAACCAGCCCATATCACATGCATACTGGCATGCTCAGGGAGGCACTGGGATGTGAAACCAGGACCTCTCCCATGTAGCACCAGCTGCTTTACCACTGCACCACTACCTGTTTTTTTTGGCTAATTTTAATCTATTTTCTTTTCCAGTAATAAATCAAAACCAGGAATATAAGGGCTTTCACTGAGTTTTATTAGTCCTTCTAGTGAATTACCAAGCCCAAAGGTGGTTTTGAAAAATCTTTAATCTTGCAGATGATGTTAGAAGTAAGGATGGTCTTGTATAGACTCCTTTTCCTAACTGGATTGGACCCTAGCTTAGCCTGCTTAGGCTGCCACATCGAGCATAGATTAGGTGGCTTATTCAACTGGAATTTATTTTCACTCACTTCTGGAGGTTGGAAGTCTAAGATTAAGGTCTTGATTGATTAAGTTCCTGGTAAGAACTCTTCCTGGTTCATACACAGCTGACTTCTCACTGTGTCTTTATGTGGTGGAGAGAGATATCTGATGTCTCTTCCTATTTTCTATGAACACTGTTTCTATTAGATTAGATTAGGGTTCCACCCTTAGGACTTCATTTACCCTGTATTACCTTCCTAAATGTCATATCTCCAGTATAATCTCAAGGGAGAGGTTAAGCTTTAACAGATGAATTGGAGGAGGGAGAGACACAATTCAGTTGGTAGCAAGACTCTACAGTTGGAGTCAGAAGATTTGATCAGACTTGGCAGTCTAAAACCTGTGCCCTTAATTTCACAATTTGGCTGACTTGGTAGGGGGTAAAATTTAGCAAGGGAGTATTTCTTCTGCTCTGGTCTGTGTGTTTGTGTTCTCTCCAAATTTGTAGGTTGCAACCTTAACCCCCAAGGTGGTGATATTAGGAGGTGGAGCCTTTGGGAGGTAATTAGGTAACTCCTTTGAATGGGATCAGTGCTCTTTTAAAAGAGGTCCTATAGATCTACCTTGTCTCTTTCACTGTGTGAGGGCACAAGAGGCACTTTTTGGTCCAGATCTGGTGGCACAGGAAGTGGGGTGAAACTGTGCAATGCTGGAGCCGTATGGGAAAGTCCCCAATTCAAGTCCTAGGTTCACCTGATCATATCAGGCATTTTTGCAGGCACATCCATGATTGTGGCTGGCTGAAAGGGTAGGTGGGAGACTGTATGATATGGTATGGTAAGAGCCTGTCAGAAGTCTTTGTCTCTTGGGAACCAGCAGTTAGTGTAATGGCTATGTCGCTGGACTCCCACGTAGTCAGCCATGGTTCGAATCCTGGACCCCAGTGGCTTAAAACTCACGCTGGGCGCATGTGCGTGCGTGCCCAAGATCCTAAGAAGAGAATGGGGGAGAAGGGATTGCAGCATGACCATGCCCCCTGGGGGGTGATTTCTCACTTTCTGTCTCTATGTCTCTCTCTGTCTGTCTGGCGAGCGCACGCGCCCTATAGTGAGAGCCTCTTCAAAAAAAAAAAAAAAAAATCTTTGTCTCTTTTTAAATAAATAAACTGAAGGAAAATGAGGTACCATTCCATGAACCACAAAGGAGGCCCTGACCCGAACAAATCTGCTGGCACGTTGATTTTGGATTTCCCTTCCTCCAAAACAGTGAGAAATGAATTTGTTGTTTATAAGCTGCCCAGCTTGATGGTATTATGGTTAGCTACCCAGCTTGATGGTATTTTATAGTATACCCAGTTTATGGTATTTTGTTATAACAACCTGAAAAAACTGATCTACTTCACTCCTAAATTATCAATGCATAGTCAGCCATTTTGGCCACTCGCTGAAACAGAGACTGCCAATTGTCCACAAGCCCATTTCCTTTTCCTCCTGAGCATATAGTCAGTATAGATCTCTAGGGTTTTTTGTTTGTTTGTTTGTTTTTGTTTTTGTTTTTAATTCTTTCTTTTTAAAGAGAAATTTTTTCTATAGGGTGCATGTGTTTACCAGAGAGAGACCAAAGAAACAGAAAGCAAGACATCACTCCCCCCTCACCACCCCCACCTCAACACACACTGGGAGTGGGGATGGCCACACCACAATTCCTTCTCCTCCATTCTCCTCTCAGGATTTTGGGTACGTATGCACATGCGGTCAGCCTGAATGTTAAACACTAGGTCTTGGACTTGAAATGCAATCAACTATGTGGGAGTCCAGTGACATAATCGTTATGCCACCTGCTGGTCCCAGATCTCTAGGTTAAGACTGCTGTATCTGTTATCTGTGTCAAGTGCTGTCTTCTCTGCCAAGTCAATCATTTTTTGCATCTACTATAAGAATGGAGGTAATTCCAAGTACTGAGAGTGTGATGAGAACCCAGTGGAAACATATGCATTGGGTTGTCATTGGTCAAAAAATAAATTTATGCTGTGTTAGAGTTATGGAGAATATTCCATGTGTTATGTGATCTGAAATCACTTTCACTCAGGTACCTCTGCTTTAGAAAAGTTGTTTCCAATACAAACTGTTTCAAGAGAGTAGCTGTATGTCCAATTACTTTTATTACAGAAGGATTGTTAGGATAAAATCTTCCATCCTTCTCAAAGAAGCAAACAGAAATCTTGAAACACATTTCTAAAAAATTTATCATAACATATCTAGTAATAGATTTTAGCAGATACTATATAGTAGGTTATTAAAATGAAGTATGAGGGGGACCAGCAGTTAGCGTAATGGCTGTCGCTGGACTCCCATGTAGTCGACCGCGGTTCGCATCCTGGACCCGGTGGCTTAAAACTCACCCTGGGCGCGTGTGCATGTGTGCCCAAGATCCCGAGAGGAGAATGGAGGAGAAGGGATTGCGGCATGACTAACCCCCCTGGGGAGGATTTCTCACTTTCTGTCTCTCTGTCTCTCTCTGTCTGTCTGGCGAGCGCACACGCCCTATTGCAAAAACCTCTTCAAAAAAGAAAAAAGAAGTGTGAGGATACTGACCCAGTTCCTGCATAGTCATAAAAATTAATGTTCATTTGTCAAACTGTAAAAATGTAGCATTTAAAAAATATCAAAGTTAACCAATAATACGGCATTTCAAAATCCTATCAAGTCATGTGTACTGCCTCAGCACTTGTATAAAGGTTCATCATATTGAGATATTCCATATATATATGAGGAAAGTACATAATTATCCAATAATACATGTCAGTGTTTAAAAAAACCTCAATTATAAATTGCACATTAGAAATAGGATATTATAAAGCTGTTTTGGTTTTATCCTCCCTATTTTGGATCCATCTGCATGGACTCTATTACCTGGGAAAAGTACCCTTTATTCTTGGATAACTTGCAATCTAAGCATCTTTCATAGCTAAGCCATGACCCATTTTTGGTCTTTACACTCAACCCAGGACTAGAGGTGCACACCAGAGGATTTAAAGAGGAAATCCTGGGGAAAATGAAACATGTTTCCACACACTACACTTTCCAAAAGCGATTCTGCTTTAAGTCAACATTGAAGTAACAGTCTTCTTAAGATACTTTAAATGAATTAACTAATTTAATTAATTTTATTTTTGCTGTATGGTATGTGTGCTCACCAGAGAGACAGAGAGAGCCAGAGAGACATAAAGTGGGAAATCACTCTCCAATAGGGGATGGCCATGCTGCAATCCCTTCTCCTCCATTCTCCTCTCAAGACTTTGAGCACACACACACACACACATGCCTGGAGTGAGTTTTAAGTCTGAGACTCAAACTGTGATCGACTTTATGAGAGTTCAGCAATATAACCATTATCTGTTGGTCCCACTTTTTTTTTTTTTTTTTTTTTTTTTTTTGGTCTTTGATCAAGTTTAATTTGGTCTAGACCTTACTGCCCTAGTTATATATACCAACCTCTTTTCATCTTCATGTCGTCACCGAGTCGGGTCTGCATTTTTTTTTTTGGAGAGGATTTTCGCTATAGGTCACGTGCGCTTGCCAGACAGACAGAGAGAGACACAGAGACAGAAAGTGAGAAATCACCTCCCAGGGGGGATGGTCACACCGCAATCCCTTTTCCTCCATTCTCCTCTCGGGATCTTGGGCACGTATGCACATGCGCCCGGTGTGAGTTTTAAGCCACTGGGTCTGGGACTCGAACCACGGTCGACTACGTGGGAGTCCAGCGACATAGCCATTATGCTAACTGCTAGTTCCTGAGTATGCATTTTTTTAAAAAAAGTTATTTATTTATTTTAATTTACAGTTTATCATGTCTTTACAGTATACAATTTTTTTCAATGCTAGAATCTAGTGGCAAGTGCACTGTAATTTTCTTCTGAAACAATTTTTTCCCTCTCTCTCCATTCCCCCTTTTACTAAAGAGAGGTATAAACTAATTTATTTGCAAAAAAATTAGGTTAATCTCAATTTGGTCTGTTACTTGCACAAAGCCCCATAAGAACTCAATTTCTGATGCAAGGCAACAGATACTATTGTATTATTGAACTTAGGCAAATAACCATTCTGTCACAAAATAAGAATGCTCACGAATATTTTCCAATTGCAAAGGGGTCAGAAAAAGAGAAAACTTTGTTTAAATATTAAAAATTCTTTAACAAATGGCTGAAGCCAACAACTCAAAAGAAAACAAAAATCCTTAAATCTGTAAGGCAAAATGTAGAAGAAAATAAGTAATGTTTTAGAAAAAAGTCATAAAATTCTATTTTACCAATTCACTCTTACGTAATTTTTTTTTGAATTTGCAGTGTTACTGTGGTCTGACCTTTCCATTAACATTCAACATTATTATTGATATTTCAGAACGTGTCCCTACCATTAGGTTGGCCTTTTTCTTGGTCATTTTTGTTCTCTTATTTGTTTGTCTTTAGTTTTTCTGGTATATTACTCTCTTCAGAACTTCTCAAAGAGCTGGTCATTCACTCTTACGTAATTTTTTTTTGAATTTGCAGTGTTACTGTGGTCTGACCTTTCCATTAACATTCAACATTATTATTGATATTTCAGAACGTGTCCCTACCATTAGGTTGGCCTTTTTCTTGGTCATTTTTGTTCTCTTATTTGTTTGTCTTTAGTTTTTCTGGTATATTACTCTCTTCAGAACTTCTCAAAGAGCTGGTCTGGTATTGGTAAATTCTTTCAGGTTTTGTTTATCTGACAATGTTTTTATCTTTTTTTCCCACATGAAGGATAATCTTGCTGGATACAGTATTTTTGGTTGAAATTGTTTTTCACTTAACACTTTGAATATATTTTATCATTTTTTCCTTGTTTGCATTCAATAAAAACAAAACAAAACAACCCCCCCCCCAAA
>NW_006160045.1:1762082-1772514 GCF_000334495.1 Tupaia belangeri chinensis
CAGGAATCTTCTTTTTCTTCTCTTGAACTCTCTCCATGGTTCCAGTCGGAAAAGAGGACCTTGTTTGCATTATTTCTGACAAGCGATCCGATGTTAGCCAGATGGAATATCCTTTGAAAGTAACTTGACGTTTTTCTCTTGCCAATTTTAGTATCTTGCCTCTGTCCATGGTTTTGGTCAATCTGGCTCTGATGTACTTTGGAGAAGATCTTCTTGGGTTGATACTATGTGAAGTTCTTTGTATATCTTGTGTTTGAATATATAGATATCTATATAGATATATGTATATATGTATATATATATTTATTATTATTTTTTTTTTTTTTTGGGGGGGTTTTGGTTATGGGTGTCGGTGGTTGTTTTCTTCTCCATTTTCCTCTCAGGATCTTGGGCATGCACACACATGCACCCAGTGTGAGTTTAAGCCACCAGGTCTGGGACTTGAACCCTGGTCAACTGCATGGGACTCCAGTGACATACTCCTTACGCCAACTACTGGTCCTGGGTTTGGATATTTGAATGCCTCTCTAGGTTTGGAAAGTTTTCTTCCAGGATTTCATAGAATAGATTACAATGCACTGAGTAGTTCTTCACCTTCTGGGATACTAATCGTCTGGATATTTGGGTGTCTAATGGTATCTAGTACTGCTTGTATATTATTTTCATTCTGGCCTTTTTTTTTTCTCAGTTTTTGGTGAATTTTTCTAGGTCAGAGGTTCTGTCTTCTACATCTGAGATTTGATATTATGCATGTTCTACTCTGCTTTTAATACTTTCAAGGGAGGTTTTGATTTCCTGAATTACAGCCTTCATCTCTAACAGTTTCATTTGATTCTTTTTTATGGTGTGTATTTCCTCTTTCAGATCATGGAAGAACTTCCTCACCTCTTGGAACTCATTGTCTCTTTTCTTATGCCTCTTCTGGAGTTTGTTGTCTCTCTTCTCTTATATCTCTGTTTGTCACTATGAACGTCCTAAAATCTTTATCTGACATTTCCAGGAGTTCCATTGTACTGTCGTGTATGATGAAGGACTGGTCTTTCCCCTTGGGGGAGAGAGATTTTCTTGATTTTCCATATTTCTCGTGCCTAATGGTAGTTTCTGGTCATCTGATGGATTATACCTTACTTCCTATCTCCTTGAAGTTAATTCTGAGTGTTAGAGGTGTGTAGAAGGAGACAGCCTATAATTTTTCTGCAGTAGCATTTCCCTGATCCTCACCAAGCAACCTGCATTTTTGTCAGTGGAATTGGATATTACAAAGGCTTCACAGTTTCAAGGCAATAGGGATAGATGGGCTGAGCTGCAGGATTTAAAGTCCTCAGATGTTTAGCTAATGTGCACCTAAACCTGACTAGACAGTGTGTGGAAGGCGAGAAACAAAGTGAGAAAGTCAAGTAAAAGGAAACAAAAGGAAAAAGACAAAAAACAGAAACAAACAAACAAAACAACAATGAAAAGGGAAAGAAATTTCATTTATAAAAAAGCAAAAAAGTCAGAGCTATGTGACGTGCTAGCACACTGCCTGAAAGGGACAGGGAAAGCCCATCTCAGATTCTGAGATTAGCAAGAGAAAAGAGAGGTCAGAGGCAAAAGACAATGCCTACAACATCTTTTTTTTTTTTTTTAAAAAAAACATTTATTAAGAAAAATTTCAAGAGAAAGGGTGAGAGAGAGACAGAGACAGAAAGAAGACAGAGATCACCCTACCTGGCTTTTCACTAGTGTTGGGCTGAAAGGAGGGGTTTGGGATAGAGGTTTTTTCCAGTTAAAGGGGCAGGGAAAGCCCACCTAAGGTGCACATGGATTCTGGCTTTTCTCTGGGTGTTGGACCAGAAGGAGGGGTCTGCTGCTCCTGCTTTTAATGATTTCTTAAAAGTTTCTTTCCAAGAGTCAGAGTCAGTACCCCCACAGGGTTTTGTAAGTTGTGATCCATTCCCAGCTTTCAAAACCCCACAGATTGCTGGCACCTCAATCACACCACTCATGCTGGAGTGTAGCCAGGGTGGAAGCCATGATTGAAGTATCCAAGCAGTGAGGAGGGAGAGGTCTTGAAAGCCTGGAGTAATGTGGAAGGAGCCAAGAGAAGAGGAGAGAGTGCTTGAGACAAATTAGAAAGGTAAGTGGATGGGTGTCAGCTAGGACACATGGGTAAAGAAGAATTCAGCATGAAAACAGCATGAAAGTGTAAAATCAAGATAAGCCTAGGAATGGACAAGTAGCTATGAGGAACAGGGATATGTGCAGCATAGAAAGTCCATGGGGGGACCAGCAGTTAGCATAATGGCTATGTCGCTGGACTCCCACGTAGCCAACCGCAGTTCGAGTCCTGGACCTGGCAGCTTAAACTCATGCCGGGAGCGTGTGCGTGCATGCCCAAGATCCCAAGAGGAGAATGGAGAAGGGATTGCGGTGTGGCCGTCCCCACGGGGGGTGATCTCTCGCTTTCTATCTCTCTGTTTCTCTCTGTCTTTCTAGCGAGCGCATGTGCCCTATAGCAAAACCCTTTCCAAAAAAAAGAGAAAGCCCATGGGGAGGGAGACAGGTTGGAACCCCTCAGGTGTCAAGCTACAGAAATGAAACTCTATCCCGCAGAAAAAAGAATAGAGGGCACCCAGCAAAATACATTGGTCAGTCTGTGGCCAGATGAGCATGTTGGGAAGAGCTCCTCAGCTGCCTTGGATGCAGGCAACATTGGAAACAGATTGTTTCATAAACAAGAAAGAAAGATGATAGTCATGGGGGATGCTGTACATATGGAATGAACAGATTTGGAAATGGTTTAGGGGAAGGAGTAGAATTACCAATTGCCTAAATTGTGATGGCCAGGAGTGGGAGGCAATGGTGACTCACAGGTTTCTAGTGTGGATGATTAATATATTTGAATGGTGGTGCTATTATTAACTTGATAATTGGAGTGGTTGAAAGGGGTACCATTAAAGGTGTGTGGGGCTGGGACCAACAGTTAGCGTAATGGCTATGTCGCTGGACTTCCACGTAGTTGACTGCAGTTCGAGTCCCAGACCCGGTGGCTTAAACTCACGCCGGGCGTGTGTGCGTGCGTGCCCAAGATCCCGAGAGAATGGAGGAGAAGGGATTGCGGCATGGCCATGCCCCCGGGGGGTGATTTCTCTCTTTCTGTCTCTCTGTCTCTCTCTCTGTCTGTCTGGCGAGCGCACGCGCCCTATAGCAAAAAATCCTCTCAAGAAAAAAAAAAAAAAGGTGTGTGGGGTGTGTGTGTCAGGTGGGGAAGTGAGGGGAGTCCCAGAGGATGATTTTGTCTAGTTTCTTTCATTTGAACTGCCTCAAATTTAGAAGAGTAGCCTGGCTCAAGTCTATAGCTAACTCAGCCCTACATGAAGGTAGACTGTAGACATAAAGAGAAGTAAGACCTTATCAGCATATTTATACCACTATTCAAGAGGCAATAAAAGGTTCTAGTCCATCAGCAGGATTAGTGTTATCCCTTGGAAAGTATATCCCGGTGGCCATGGGACCCCTTTGACTTGAATCCCCATGCTCATGAAGTAAGCCTATGTTTACAGCAGGTGTTCCTGACAGCCTTTTCTAGGAAGAGAGAAACTAGACAAGCTGACTTTCAGAAGTTGAAATTTCTCATTGTAAATCAGTTGGCACTTTAGCTTATTGATTAGTAACTTGAATTTGGCTGTTCAAGGTGAATCCTTCTCCAGCCTCATCACTCCTGGTAAATGAGATCAGATTTCAAACTTCAGCTGAATAGTAGGGTGGAATCTTGCAAGGCAGTGCACATAGACAAGGTTAGCCAAATCCACGTCATGTCTCAAGGGGCAGCTTTGTTTATGAGTACTTGTTGCTTCAATCTGCATGTCAGAATATAACCTTAATAACGTATTAACAAAAGCATCTCATTCACTCTTTCATTCAACACTACCTAGTATGTGCCTACTCTAAGTCATTTGTTCTGCTGAGTTCTAAGGGATGCAGCAATCTACAAAACTGACTCTGGTAACCCCATTGAGAGTGACATCCACTCCCCACTCAGGATGGAAAGGAAGGCAAGAAGGGTGATGTGAAATATAGTCATCCTTCAGTATCTTCAGGATTGGTTCCAGGACTTCCAAGGGTACCAAAATTTGACGATGTTCAAGTCCTTCATATAAAGTGACGTAGTGTGGGACCAGCAGATAGTGTAATGGCTATATCACTGGACTCCCATGTAGTTGACCACAGTTTGAGTCCTGGATCCGATGGCCTAAACTCACACCAGGTGCGTGTGCGTGTGTGCCCAAGATCCTGAGAAGAGAATGGAGGAGAAGGGATTACAGTGTATCCATTCCCCCTGGGGAGTGATCTCTCACTTTCTGTCTCTCTTTCTCTCTCTATCTCTCTGGTGAGCACATGTGCCCTATAGCAAAAACCTCTCCAAAAGAAATAAATAAATGACATCGTGCTCGTAATATAATCTACACACACCCTCACATATACTTTAAATCATCTCTAGATTTCTTATACCTAATGTAATGTAAATGCTAATAATTGCTATAGCTTTTTTGGTACTATTTTTAAATTGTTGTATTGTTATTTTCTTCCTTCAAATATTTTTGACCTGCAATTGGTCAAAGTCATTCATCTGAAGCCACAGATATGGAGGGCTGACTATAGTTGCTGATTCCTCTGTGCACACTTTATTTTTTTTTGAGAGTTTTTTTTTTTTTTTTTTCGCTATAGGGGGTGTGCGTTCGCCAGACAGACAGAGAGAGACAGAGAGACAGAAAGTGAGAAATCACCCCCCAGGGGGGATGGTCACATTGCAATCCCCTTCTCCTCCATTCTCCTCCCGGGATCTTGGGCACACACGCACACGCGCCCAGCGTGTTTTAAGTCACCGGGTCTGGATGCGAACCTCGGTCAACTACATGGGAGTCCAGCGACATAGCCATTATGCTAACTGCTGGTTCCCTCCTCTGTACACTTTTGATCTATAGTTAATCCAGAAGGCCATTTTCCTTTAAACATTCTAAGAACCAAATGTTGATACTTGAGATTTGCTGGCTAGAATTATGGAGCATGTCACCATTCCCTGCATCTTAGTTTTGTTTTTTTTTCCTTCTTTTTTTGGAGAGGTTTTTGCTATAGGGCACGTGTGCTCTCCAGACAAACAGAGACAGAGAGACAGAAAGTGAGAAATCACACCCCAGGGGGGATGGCCATGCCGCAATCCCTTCTCCTCCATTCTCCTCTCAGGATATTGGGCACGCACGCACATATGCCTCTTGTGAGTTTAAGCCACCGGGTCCAGGACGCGAACCACGGTCGACTACGTGGGAGTTCAGCGACATAGCCATTATGCTAACTGCTGGTCCCCCTGCATCTTAGTTTTTAAAAATGTCCACTCCAGCCAGTTTTTCAAGTATAATCATGTTCATGTAAATGCTTCTGTGTAACTTCACAGTTCAGGTACTTTAACAATCAGAGGGGATAATCCCTAGGATGGAAATAACACTTCAAAATATGCTATCCATTTTGCAGGCTAATTTTTTGACTTAGGGGTTTTTTTTCCTCCTTATTGATGACTATTACAAGAGAGTGAAGAACAGTCCAGACATGGTGTACCTTTTTATTTAAAGACAAGTGTAGCTGACTTGAAAACTCTCTTATTACTGGCCCAAAATATATGATTTCACATTTGGCTTGGTCATCCCTATATCCTTTTGTTTCATACCCTCTTCTGCAACTTGGGTGGACCTGATTTTCTTTTCCAAAATACTCATATTTCACGTCTAGAATCTTAGTCATCCATGTACTCAATGTAATTTTGAGGTTTTAAGGTTTTTTTCCTCAGGCTGAAGTCCTCACCTTAGGTTTATGAATGAAACTATTTTATTGTAGATTCAGTAATCTTCATGGTCCCAATGGAATGGGTAAATATTCAATTTCTTCCATTCAGAAACTCAGGCTAATTAAAGAAAAAAAGTTGCTTTCATTTTTATTGTTAACTTCTCTGTGTCTCTTTGTCTCTTCCATTAGGCAAAACTTAAAGTAGCATAAGGTTATCTTTTAATGGGGAAGGAAATTGTATCTAAAATTAAGTAATTCAGTATTCATTTGGTTCAATATACCACTTTACCATCATTTTTTATTCATCTGGCCCATTCTGTGTTCCCTTTTCTCTCTATTCTTTCCCTTCCAGTGAATTATTTTAAAATCTTCCCTTATTCCATTTATTAGCTTATTGACTCTGTTCTTTTATTATTTGTCACCCCATAGTTTATGATATGTATTCTTGACTTAGAGAGGGCTAAGCTAAACAAATACCTTCATTCCGGACAATACAAGACTTTTAGAACAACTTAGCTCTACTTCTTATATCCATGGCTGTCAGCTTGTACTTGATTTTTAGTTATGTGTCTTAATTCTCTCTGTGTATGAGCGATATATATTTGTGTGTGTGTATATGTGTATTTGTCGGGAGAGTTATGACACCTTTTTGTATAGAAAAATATGGGAAAATGTGTTATGACTTTCCCAACAATCTAATATATGTATGTCTGAATATATATGTGTCAAAAGACATCAATATTTATTTATGGAGTTCGGGTTTATTTGAATGTGCCCATATCTTAACTCTGTCAGTTTTCATTCTTTTCTGCACATCTGAACTTCAATCTGGTTTCATTTTCCTTCTGTATAAAGAAGACTCACTAATGTTCCCTGTGGTGTGTGACGAAATCCTCAGAACTGATTGCCTGAAAATTACGTTTGCAGGTCATCATCTTTTGGAAGATTTTTTTTTTTCCTCTGGGTAAACATTTCTAAGCTGGCAGATATTTCTCTCAGTACTTTGGCATTGTTATTCATTCCATTGTCTTCTGAATTCTGTTTCTGTTGAGCATACAGCCGTGATGTTTGTTGTTGTTTCTTTAAAAAATAACATATTTTTTTCTTTTATCTAGTTTCATTGTCTTTGGCACATCTTATGAGGTACCTAGGAGGATTTTATTTGTATTTATCTTGCTTCTGATTCATAATAATTGGGGTTCATATCTTTCATTAGTTTTTAAAAATTTATTTAATTTTTTTTTTTTTTTTTGGTTTCCTATAAGACACATTACTCAGAGATACTGGGGTGTAGGGGGGTGGGCAGAGGGAAAGTGAGAACACGAACTGCCAGATCCAGGACTCTCACCATGGTCGATCATGTGGAAGTCCAGTACCTTAACCACTACACCACTTGGTGCCTCCTCATTAGTTTTTAAAAAGTATCAGCCTCTGTCTTATTTTGTCTTTTCTTTTCTCTTTTTTTTTAATTTTCTTTTTGGAGAGGTTTTTGCTATAGGGTGCGTGTGCTCGCCAGAAAGACAGAGAGAGACAAAGTGAGAAATCACCTCCCAGGGGGAATGGCCATGCCACAATCCCTTCTCCATTCTTTTCTTGGAATCAGGATGCACACGCACCTGGCATGAGTTTAAGCCACCGGGTCCGGGACTCGAACTGCAGTAGACTACATAGGAGTTTAGCAACATAGCCATTATGCCAACTGCTGGTTCCCTGTATTTTCAAATGCAGTAATTGCCCCATTTTTTTTTTTTCTTTTCCTCCTTTGACTCCAATTATTTCTATGTTGGGTCATTTTTACTGTAGTTTATGTGTTTAGTCTGTCCTGCATTTCTATTTCTATATATTATTCAAAAATGGATATTTTTTTCTGATCTTACAGTTATTAGTTTCCATTTTTCTCACATTATTAAATTCATAAATTGGTTTTTTAATGTTAGTTTCCACATTTTTAAGTTCTAGAATTTAACCTAATTCTTCCTCTGTTTTCTGCCAAAATTCTTAATGGTGCATTTTAATTCCTTCAACACATTAAGCAAAGCCATTTTAAAGCCTGTGTATAATTTCTTCTTTATCTATATTACTTATAGGGCTATATTTACTCTTAATACTTGTTATCTGTCATTTTGGGGGCATGTGACAAAAGAATCAGATTTTGTCTTTATATCCATCTTATTTTTCATTTTGTATACCATTTGATATACAAAACATGTGGGGATAATATGAGGCTCTGAGTGTTATATTCCTCCAGAGAGAATATCTCCTTGCTTTGTGCAAGTGGCTAAGCTAGGAGCAATAACAATTCCAGATCATCTTAATGAAATTGGAGACAGGATTTGAAGCTCTTTGATAGAGCTTGTCTATTTTCAATTTATCCTAACTCCTTGTGTATGATGCTTCAGAGTGTCAACTCAAAGCCTGGGAGCTGATAAGGGTCCATTCTTCTTAGTGGATCTGATTTCCAGTATTGTAGTTCCAAATTCTTGAGTCTTTTGAAAGCTTTCTTTAGCATCTGTGCTTATGGGATCAGCAGATGGCTACAAAGTCTTGATTTAACCTCTCTATGTTCTTTTCTCTCCGATCTTATTTTTTAAGTTTTATTTCTATTTATTCTATGAAAGAGGAAAACAGAGATACAGAGACTGAAAGACAAGGACCTTTACAGGGTCTTCACACCACAATTCACCCCCAGCTGCAGCCAACTTGGATCAGAGGCATAACATGTGTGCCCAGTGTACACAAACAGACTCAGAACATAATCCTGGAACCTTCCCTCAGTATCAGAGTGGAGTGTTTTTGCTGCACCACTGTTGCTGGTCTTGCTCATATCTTACCATATGATTTTCTTCCTTGTCTTGCTATATCTCTGATGTGTTCCAACAAAGTTGGTATTAAAATTTTTCCTCAGGGGCAGCCCCATAGCTGAATGGTTAAGGGAGCTGGAGCCCACATGACTGAGGTCAGAATTCTGGCTCCAACAGCTTGAAAGTTACTCTAGTTCCTTGTGCATGTGTGCCCAAAATCCCAAGAAGGAGGGAGAAATGGAGAAGGATTGTGGCATGAGCACACCCCATTGAAGGACGTTTCCCTCCCCTCTTTCTCACTGTCTTTCCATCTTTCTCTGGTAGTGCACATGCCCCCTGGCAAACTTCAAAACCAAAATAAACTTAGTATGCATAAAGGTGAAAAATGAGTGATTTAGAGACTACATGACAGGTTTGCAAAAGGTCCTTCTGTTTCACAGGCAATCATTTTAAGATAAATTGATAATATACAAATCATGAACATATTATTTGTTAAAAAGGGTAGGACATAAATGTTAAGGAAACAGAAGGTTTATCTCATCAAGGAAATAAGACAAGTGAGAGTAAACCTACACAGTAAAGAATAATAGCATACAGTAAGACATTAGTTCAGGCTGGACCTATAGTGTAACAGTTAAGCACTGAGCGAGGAAGTAGGACCCCACAGGCTGACCAGGGTTCAAATCCTGAACCTGGTTGCCTCTACACTGGCCCATGTGTGCTCAAGATCCAAACAAGATGAAGAAATGGAAGAAAAGGACTGTGACATGACCAGGCCCATTGAAGTAGTACATTCTCTCTCTTTTTTTTCTTTTTTCTCTCTCTTTTGCATACACAAGCACTCTCTGGAATAATAAAATAAAACAATTTTAATAATAATAATAATAAAGAGATACGTTCATGAAGGTGAAAGACAAACTTTGACTCCTTGTGTAGGAAGACTTTAAATTAACTCACAAAAGTCAGTGGAGTCCTCTTTTCCAGCTGGAACCATGGAGGGCGTTCAAGAGAAGAAAAAGAAGATTCTTGCTGCGGCAGAAACCAAGAAAAAGGCTCCTGCTGCCACAGAAGCACACAAGAAAAAGGGCCCCTCCTGCCACAGAAGCCACCAAGAAAAAGGTTTCTGCTATGCCAGAAACCCTTAAGAAAAAGCGAAGGAATTTTGCAGAGTTGAAGATCAAGCGCCTGAGAAAGAAGTTTGCTCAAAAGATGCTTCAAAAGGCAAGGAGGAAGCTTATCTATGAAAAAGCTAAGCACTATCATAAGGAATATAGACAGATGTACAGAACTGAGATTCACATGGCCAGGATGGCAAGAAAAGCTGGCAACTTCTATGTACCTGCAGAAGTTAAATTGGCATTTGTCATCAGGATCAGAGGTTTCAATGGAGTGAGCCCAAAGGTTTGAAAGGTGTTGCTGCTTCTTTGTCTTCGCCAGATCTTCAATGACACCTTTGTTAAGCTCAACGAGACCTCAATCAACATGCTGAGAATTGTGGAACCATATATTGCATGGGGGTACCCAAACCTGAAGTCAGTAAATGAACTGATCTACAAACGTGGTTATGGCAAAATCAATAAGAAGCCAATTTCTTTGACAGATAACTCTTCGATTGTGCGATCTCTTGGTAAATTCGGCATCATCTGCATGGATGATCTGATTCATGAAATCTGTACTGTTGGAAAACGCTTCAAAGAAGCAAATAACTTCCTGTGGCCCTTCAAATTACCTTCTCCACGAAGTGGAATGAAGAAAAAGACTACCCATTTTGTAGAAGGTGGAGATGCTGGCAACAGGGAAGACCAGATCAA